>NC_056729.1:46978810-47278810 GCF_019279795.1 Protopterus annectens
AAGAAAGAAGTTATCCATGGTGGAGGCTCCCTCTGAAACTTTTAGGTTTTTAAAGTGCATACTGGTAGGGATAACAATATTCAGAATCTATAAACTTAAATGGAATTTATCCCAGCTTTACTGCTTTTGATATTTCTCTCAAAACTGCAGTTTGTGTGTGTGTGTGTGTGTGTGTGTGTGTGTGTGTGTGTGTGTGTGTGTGTGTGTGTGTGTGTGTGTGTGGACTATACCATGTAAAAAACAAATGTAGGGACGACAGCAGGAAGTTAATATACTTTGGCTCATGTCTGAAGGCAGTTTAGTTTCACAACACCCCTATATTCTCACAGACTACATGGCTCATTCCAAGTGGGCAGAGAAGCACCACGGCAACCAGACAGAAGAGAAAGGAACAGGGGCTACCTTACCATGTATGTGCAAATTCAGGTTAAAATGTAAGTGCACTCATAGATTTGTGCTTAATCAGAATAAAAGCACTGCAGTAAGAAAATGCAATGTTAACTCGGGGAATCACAGTAAATCAGGACAGTTCACCCATAATCGACCAATTACAGTTATTTTACAGCCTGATCAAACACCTAAATGAAAAAGGTTTGTTGCCCATGTCCTATCTGTTTTTGTATACACACAAATACAGCTGGTGATTGGGCAGATCATTAGAAGTAGTTGTGGCTCCGTCTATATAAATGCCAGTAAATAAGAGCACAGTTCATTCATTCTTTAATTCTGTGTTTTATTGTAGACATGATGAATGATTTATGTTGAGTGACATGTTTTAATTGTTCAGATTGTCACAGGCGCCAAGTCATCTTTATGTGCCTTTCTTTTTTCATAGTAAATGCAAAAATTTCTGCCGTGAATTCTTACTGACGGAATTAACATTTGCCAACCTACTCACTGTTATGACAGAGTACAAACTTGGTGTAAATCTGGTTCCTGACAGAGATTAAAAAAATACCTGCTAACAAACCACAATTACACACTGTACTGTCAACTCTGTAGCCATATAATACACCTCCAAAGTTTGAGCTTTCGGTTTGGTCCCACCTACCTCGATCTTGGCAATGAATGACAGAACACCACAGAGGTTTGAGGCTCTGTCAATCATTGTATACTTCAGCAGACAGCTCTGAAATTAAATATTTGTTTCCAGTAGCGGTTTAGGTTAGGGGATGAAAAGTCTGCATATATGGTAGATGGGACAAAGAAGAAAAAAATGTCAAAGCAGTGCCCGTAAGCAGATGTTGACAGCATGTGGACTACATTTAGACGGAGTAAAAAGTACAGTAAAAGGAGTTCAAGAAAAGCAGTTGAGCACTGACTAATCAGGACACAAACATCCCAACTACTTTAGTTACTATTATTGGATCAACTATGGCTACATGTAAAACGCATTAACTTACAAAATCTCCTGTAACAAATATATTGGTGTTTTTTTTTTTTTTAAAACAAAAACAGGATTATGTCAGCCCCACCTATGTAACAATATAAATATGTTCATTCAATGAATGAACAGTTAATTCATTCTCACTGTAAAGATTTTCACAAATCTTTCACAGACTCAAATGTGTCATTATTTAATGGCTTCAGTCCTAAGTCATTTGCCAGAAAAAAACACAAATATTATGAATAACAGACCAAAAATATGAAGCAAAAATCTGGACACTGTGCGAAAACCTGGACAGATGAAAAGTATGTAAACAAGCACAGTGACTTTCGTTAATAAACGATCATGTTATGGTAATATAAATTATCAGTTACATATACATTTGCCAATTAGACTACATCCGTATAAAATAAAGTAACATGTATGTAAAGACAGGTGCAGAACAGATTCAGGAAAAAGTACAGCAGAGCACCAAATGAGGGATACTCACAACTGTACCACTTTGGCGGGATTTCTTCAAGCTTTGCCTAAGGAAAATAAAAAATTACCTCTCTGAGCACTGATGTTTTAGTCTCAATTTGTGAATTCCTGGAACAAGATCTTCGGGATCAAATCAAATCTGCACTTTTGGCTTAGCCACTACTACCAAGTGCTTCTAGTAACTGGGAAATATAAAACTATCCTTTTTCCCAGCAACAAAATCCAGTCCATTAGAAATGGTCACCAAACACAACTTCAAGGAACTACAGTCTGAGATGCAGTTGGAAGATCTATTGAGGAGTGTAGAAAAGGTCACCAGAT
Source organism: Protopterus annectens (assembly GCF_019279795.1). Taxonomy (NCBI): domain Eukaryota; kingdom Metazoa; phylum Chordata; order Ceratodontiformes; family Protopteridae; genus Protopterus; species Protopterus annectens. The sequence goes on from NC_056729.1 coordinate 46,980,999, forward strand.
TGCAACCTCCAGTTGTATCTCCCGATGCATCTTTGACGCAAGCAATAAAAAAAGTGCCGGGAAACTGAAAAGTACAGTTGTGTACACTTACCATAAATGTAGATGTTCGAGTGTATTCACTGCTGCAGTCATTACATTTGGGTAATCTGCTGGCAGGTTGCCCTCAGTCGGTCTGATTAACAAAGTCTTGGGTCCTGTGTCAGTTGCTATTCCTTCTTCCATGACGTCAGGGGTATAACACATGCAGCCGACGCCATTTTCATCAGTTTTACTTGCCCCAGATGTCAACTGCCCCCCAAATGGGGAGCAAAATATACAAATTTATATATGCATGTAATTTAGAACACAAAAAAATATACCTCCAAATAAAGCAAATACAACAAAAAGGCTTTTGAGTATAGCAAAAGAAAGAAGAGGTATAAAAAGAGAAAAGTAGGGGGCTGGGGGTGGGTAACCAGGACTGCAACAGTGAATACACTCGAACATCTACATTTATGGTAAGTGTACACAACTGTACTATGTTCTTAGTGTTTCACTGTTGCAGTCATTACATTTGGGTAGAATCCCAAAGCTATGGTTGGGAGGATGGAATTATACAGCTATAGGAGTAGCTATAAGGCCCTGCAGGACAGCAGTGGCAAAGCCTAATCTGGATTTAGAGAAGAGAGGTAAATGGTAATGTTTTGTGAACGTATGAACTGAGCTCCAGGTAGCAGCTTCTAGAATGTCTCTGGTAGGAACCCCTCTGAGAAAGGCTGCAGAAGTAGATGCAGCCCTGGTGGAATGGGATCTGATCCCCCTTGGGGACAGTTTACCATGATGCATGTAGCAGAAACGAATACAATGGCTTATCCATTTTGAAATAGTCTGCTTTGAAATAGCCTTTCCTTCTGGGGCACCTGCAGCAAATGCCACCAGTAGTTGCTCAGATTTTCTTAGAGATTTTGTCCTGTTTAAGTAGAATCTTAGTTGTCTATGTACATCCAATGAATGCAGAATCCGCTCCCCCTTGTTCTGTGGATTTGGGAAAAAGTTGGCAGATGAATGGTCTGATTAAGAGCCACACTAGATACCACTTTAGGCATGAAGGATGGATTGGTCCTGAGCGACACCCTGTCCGGGTAGAAGATAATAAAAGGCTACACTGCCATGAGAGCCTGTAGTTCTGAAATTCTTCTAGCTGAAGTGACTGCTAAAAGAAAAGCTTTCCTCCAAGAGAGAAACGTTATGTCTGCAGTAGCAGCTGGCTCAAAAGGAGGTATGGTGAGCTTTTCCAACAAAAAACTGAGGTCCTATGCCGGAGTTGGTGCTCTCCTGGGAGATCTTAAATTTTTGGTTCCTCTGAGATACTGCTTTAGCAGGGGATGAGAAAAGAGAGGAGGCTCTGTGTTGTAATGAGCTGAAATGGCAGAGGCATGGATTTTTATGGAAGAGAAAGATAGGCCCTTGTGAAGCATCTCAGTTAAATATTGCAGAATCTAAGGAATACTGGGCATTGCTGTGCTTATTCCTTGTGCCTGGTTCCAGGCACAGAATCTTTACCATTTATCAGCATAAGATTTTCTAGTACTGGGCCTTCTAGCCTCCAAAATGACATCCATCACAGGTTTGCTGGGAGATGTAACTGGTGAAATTAGTTGATTAGCCATGCTGCAAGATTCAGAGTTTGGTGCAGAGTGTGCAGAATTTGATAGTTCTGCTGAGACAGTAGATAAGGTGTCTGAGGCAGGTACCATGGAGGAAGGTGTGACATACTGCGTAGGAGCGGGTACCAGTGTTGGCGAGGCCAGTCCGGAGCAATCAATTATTTTTGGTTTTTCCTGTCTGACTTTTAGTAATACCTTGGAGAGCAAAGGCAGAGGGGGAAAGGCATAGACTGATAGGTTTTTCCAGCTGAAGGATAGAGCATCCACTTTCCAAGCTTTTTTGTGATGGCTTCTTGTGCAGAATTTGTCCAGCTGATAGTTTTGGGGTGAGGCAAAAAGATCTATGTCTGGGCTCCCCCATTTACATGTCAACATGCTGAAGATTTGTGGATCCAGTTTCCATTTGTGTGGGTCCATAAGATTTCTGCTTAGTTCATCTGCCAGAGTATTTAGCTTTCCTGGCAGGAATTGAGCTTGTAGATGTATTTGGTAAGTAAAGGCTGTGTTCCACAAAGCCATGGCTAGCCTGCAAAGGGGTAAGGAATGGGTACCCCCTTGCTTATGTACCACATGACTGTGGTGTTGTCAGTCTTTATCAGTAGCAGTTCTGGATGAAGAAAGTCCTTGAAGGCTGTCAAAGCATTCTGTACAGCTAGCATCTCCTTCTGGTTGATATGCAGGTGCATTTGCTTTGGGCTCCATTTGCCCTGAATGCATCTCCCTGCCAGATGCACCTCCCAAGCATAATCTGACAAGTCTGTAGTCAGGGTTTGGTTGGCAGGAGGTGGAATGAATGACAGTCCCTTGTTTTGGTGAGAGGCCTCTGCCCACCATAGGAACTCTTGCTGCAGGCATGGAATGATAACAATCATTGTTTCCAGGCTGTGACAATGTTGACTCCATAAGCTTTTTAGGTACCATTGAAGTTTCCTCATATGCAGTCTTGCATATGGAATTAGTAAAATACAGGAGACCATGAACCCCAAGGCCTGCAGAATTTGTCTTGCAGATAACTGGGTTTTTGTGGCCACTTGTTTGAAGTAAGTCATCAATTGGATTTGTTTTTCTGGAGTGAGGTAAGTCATCTGGGCAGTCGTATTCAAGCTTGCACCCAGGAATGTAATTATTTGAGAGGGTACCAGTTGTGATTTCTTTTTGTCTATGGTGTACCTTTACAAATGCCAGGTGCTGTAGAAGAGTATCCTTTTTTTCTGCCTGAATTAGACAATCATCCAGATGATAAATATGAATGTTTCTTTGTCTGCAAAATGCAATTACTGGTGCCAGGCACTTTGTGAAGACCCTGGGTGCAGTAGATATGCCAAAGGGCAGTGCAGAGAACTGGTAATGCAAATAGCCTGCTTTGAAGCGGAGGTATCTTCTGCAAGATTCCCTGATTGGGATATGCAGGTAAGCCTCTTTTACGTCTAGAGTTACCAACCAGGCATCCTTGCCTAGCACAGGCAGTAACTGTTGGAGAGTCAGCATCTTGAATTTTGGAATGTCCAGAAATGTGTTTAGAGAGCGGATAATGTCCAGGAATGTGTTTAGAATGGATAAGTCCAGAATTGGACGCCATGATTTGTCTTTTCTGGGTAGCAGGAAAAGTCTTGAATAAAAACCTTGTCCCTTTTCTTCTTCTGGTACTGGTTGAATAGCCCCCATATTCATGAGGGACATAACTTGCTTCTGGGCCTCTGCCCACTGATTTGGAAGCAGATCTGGCCATCCGTTTGGGAATGGCAATGTGTGGAAATGAAATCTCTATCCCTGGGATACTATATTTAAAACCCACTTGTCCTGGGTAATGATGCCAATTGTGTGCATGAAGTGTTAGTTTTCCCCCCAAAGGGTTTGCCAAAAGATAACTGCTTGGAGTTGGCAGAGGAAAGTCATTGACACTGTTTACCGTAGGGAGGTGCCTTGCTACTTCCAGATTTGGAGGTGGAGGCACCCCATTGTTTTGTTCTGCAAGTTCCTTGTGACTGAAACTTGGAGCCTTTATAGTGTCTGGGTTTGACCTGTGTGGCTCTGGTGGGTATTGGAAAGGACCAATTCTTAGTAGGCCAGTGCCTACTGAACCTGGGTGGCTGCACTTGTAGGAAATCTTTTACAGTTTGCATAGATTTAGCTTTGTCTTCCATCTTTTTCTAAACTTCTTCTGCCTTATTACCAAATAAACTGTCCTGTTGTAAAAGAGCATCCAACAATTTTGCTTTAACATGATCAGGCAGATTTTGCACCTTGAGCCAAGCATGCCTTCTTATCACAGATCCAGTTACGGTGGCCCTGCAAGAGGCCTCCAAGGAATCAAAACCACATTGCAAAGTAAGCTTTCCAACTTGTTCAGCTGAATGCAATAAATTCTGTAACTCTATTTTCCACATAGGCAGAAATCAACATCATTTTCTGTTTAAGTAAGCCCATGACATGTTGCTGATATTTAAGCATATGAAATTGTCAGTTTAAAGCCCGGATTGCCAAGGTTGCAGACGTGTAACCATCTATCCAGTGCCCTGGAGTCTCTTTCAGAAGGGGTAGGATTTTTAGCAGTAGAAGCCTTAACACCCTTTGGACCCTGAAAAATTGTTTCAGGGTCAGCAGTAGGGTTTTTAAAAAGGAATTTGTGGGAGTCAGTAACCCTGTAATATCTGTCTGGTTTACTAGGAGCCGGAGGCAAGGAATCAGGAGCCATGCTGGATTCTGAGAAAACATCAACAACAATGTCTAGAACAGGTAGTATAGCCAAAGGAACTATGCTGAGGAAGAAGAAGAAAATCCCTAAACCTCTTTTTAGATTCTGAAAAATCCTGACTCTCCCAGTGAAAATGTTCCCTTAAGGTATGCAAAGTTTCTCCAAAAGAAAAATCCTCAGAAGGAGAAGCAGAAGGGTTGGATTCTTCTGCATCAGAGTCCTCATAAGGTGGAACAGAAAATTCCTGATCAGAAGAGGAATCAGAAGAAATGGAAACCTGATCTGAAGATTCATAATCAGTGCCTTGCCTAGGCCTCTTAGCAGGAGGGGGTTGGGAACTCCTGATCAAGGCAATTAAATCCTCAGCCATTTTGATAATTAGTTTTTTTAGGCATAGGGGCCTGTGCACGTGTGGCCCAAGCGTCAGTTTTTTAGACATAGAAGTTGGTTTTGGCCTAGGTTTTGAAGATGGCGATGGTTTAATATACAAATCTTTTGTCTTAAAAACACCCTCAGAAGCTGGTGCCTACTCAGCGGCTCCGGACCCATCGAAGGGAGAGAAATCCGCGGGTTCAATATTTAAAGTGTCTCGCGGCATACCGGACTCTGAATGTGTCTCAGTAGAGGCCTGCGAGTCAAAAGTAGCAGGTATCAGGGGCTGTGAAAGCACCTCAATGAGTACCGGCGAACCAGCGACGGGCTTAGGAGAAGCTTTGTCGTCAGTTTTGGACCTCGGCGGTCTGTCTCTGTCTTTTTCTTTGCGTTTTTTGTGTATTCTGTAGTCGGATTGTTAACCGACATTTCTGGATAGTTAAATCTTGAGCCAAAATATTTAGATGCAAAAATATACCGACGCTTAATAGTGCGTTGGTTAAATTTAGCACAAAACCGACAGCAAAGCACGTTGTGGTCAGGGCCTAGGCAAGGAATACAGTACAAATAAAAATCCTTATGAGGTATTTGCTTCCCACAAGTAATACAATTATTAACTTTTACTGACATTAGTAAGGAGCAAGAAAAAGTTTCCCCAATGAGGTACTTAGCTTTTGGTTAGTCAGCTGACCGGCACTTGAGAACGGCTTCTGCTTTGGGCACCGAGCGACAAAAAAGACAGATGAAAATGGCATCGGCTGCATGTTTTATACCCCTGACGTCAAGGAAGAAGGGACAGCAACCGACGCAGGACCCAAGACTTTGTTAATCAGGCCGACTGAGGGCAACCTGCCAGCAGATTACCCAAATGTAATGACTGCAACAGTGAAACATGAAGAACATCGGAAAGATACTGTTTTGGCAGCACATTAAGTTGGCGAAGGTGGATGAGTTTAAGTACTTGGGATCAACAGTTCAGAGTAATGGTAAGTGTGGAAGAGAGGTGAAGAAGAGAGTACAGGTGGGGTGGAATGGGTGGAGAAGAGTGTCAGGAGTGATTTGTGACAGACGTGTACCAGTAAGAGTGAAAGGGAAGGTCTACAAGAGGGTAGTGGGACCAGCTATGTTGTATGGGTTGGAGATGGTGGTATTGACAAAAAGCCAGAAGTCAGAGCTAGAAGTGGCAGAGTAAAAGATGTTAAGATTTGCACTGGGTGTGACAAGGATGGACAGGATTAGGAATCAGTATATTAGAGGGTCAGCACAGGTTGGACGGTTTGGAGACAAAGTCAGAGAGGCGAGATTGCGTTGGTTTGGACGTGCTGAGGAGGGATGCTGGGTATACTGGGAAAAGGATGCTAAGGATGGAGCTGCCACGTAAGAGGAAAAAAGAGGAAGGCGTAAGATAAGGTTTATGGATGTGGTGAGAAAGGACATGCAGGTGGTTGGTGTGTCAGAGCCATATGCAGAGGACAGGAAGAAATGGAAACAGATGATCCACTGTGGCAACCCCTAACTGGAATAGCCGAAAGAGAAGAATATTAACTGATTTCTAAAGAAGAACAGTGCATTTCCTTTAAGCCACAAAAGAATAATGGCTTTAAAAAGGTAGAGGCACACGCCCCTGCACCCTGACCTAAATCCGCCATTGGCCATTATGACCATTACACAAACCAGCATTATTACACTGTACTGTCTTTTAGGCACCCCTAATGAAGAACCAGTCACGTCCAGAGAGTACCAATGAGCTGGTCTTTGGTAAACACAATCTGACTGAGGTACAGTATGATTTGTATCACAGAACTGCTGATATGTTCCCAATATGTTATAAAAACTTGGTGACAAATTACGTGGCCTCATTACAAACACACAAACATATATTTATATATGCATACATAAACAAAGTAAAGGCTTAAAGCAATTCCAGAGGTACAAGCATTAGCAGGAAAAAGTACACAAGCTAAAATTAAAGTAAATTCCAGAAATGACTAAACCACAAAGCACAGTACGTTTCCAGAATTGTTTTCAGTGACTGGGAAAGGACAGAATACCTTAGAACATAACAAGGACGCTGTAATTTAGTTACAGAATTATGACAATTATTAAAAGAAGCAGGAGAACAGTATGATATCAAATACTGCAGTATAGCATCCAATAACACAGATAATGGCATTACAGAATCAAGATTCCTCTGTACTTCAAGTTACTGCAGATAAGGAACCATAATGAACAGGTATTGAAATAAAGGTATACAGGTGTTTGGAAGCACAGCAGCACAGGTACACGCTGTTCCCTTTTTCCTCCAAGAGCTGGTAACCATCATCCCTCTGCAACAGAATGGCCCATTCTTTCCCCCAATGGGGCAATAGCCAATCACATAAGGCAGTCATCAGGATTTTTCTTGCGCAGCCTTAACCGCTCCCATGGCAGATGACATGCTTGCATACATAAGGGCCTGGTTTACTTTCCTCGGTGACTTACACTAGCCATAATGGCTATTATGTGTGGACTTGCAGAATAAACAGAAAGTTGCCAGTCATTCTGCTGCATGTTATGAATCTCTTCATGTCAACACAGTAGTGGACTAGAACACCTCCCTTCCTTCAAGATGGGCAAAACCAACATCAGCTGCTCCCCTCCCACATTTCTCCAGTGCCTGAGCCACTATTCCATCGGACATGGTCTGGGCCACATTCATCTCTCCTTGTCAGAAGACTGTATTATGAGAAAATCTGTTCTGATAGAAGAGTGCACAGAATCAAGAAATGACGTCCAAGAAGTCCTCCAGTCTGTATTATGTCATCTTAACAGGAGAACTACACAAATTTATGTAAGAAATGTTTTCTCAGAAGAAAACATCAGGAACAATTAAGCAACCACTGTAATGTGAAATCTGATGTGGGTATGTATACATACATACATACAGATGTGGTATATGTGGGTTTATACATAAACACATAGAAAAGGTTAAGACTATAAACAGGTAAGGCAGGAGTTAGATGCCAGATGCCAATTATTTTTACAAAAAGCATGATTACTTATGTACTATGTTCAAACCTTTATGAGAAATAAGATGTCCAGTCAGTTAAATAAACAAGATACCTGTTTTAATTATAGAATTATTTCCTTATCAAACTATGTTTCATAATTGCAAGACTGGCAATCACAAGTTGCATGTCTGAAAAGCAGTGGACAGAAAGACATAATGCTGCTTTGTATAACAGGCAAAATAAATGGCAAATCTACAGATAAATAGTACAGTAAGCCCGCTACCTAGTTATATATACCCAAACTAGGGGGGGGGGCTATGCCCCCCCACACCCCCTAACTATATATACCAACTCCAGGATTGCACTACAGTGGGGAAAACAGCATATACCTTTTACTTGCCTTACAGTACTCTGCACAGTGCAAGTACTTCCCCTTCAGTGAAATGAGTTTTCAGTAATTTGAGCTTTCAGCAAATCGGTCAGGATGAAATGAAATTCAGTGAAATGAGCTTTCAATGAAACAAAGTAGACCCATACAAATATTTGTGTGTAAATATATATATATATATATATATATATATATATATATATATATATATATATATATATGTATATATATGTGTGTGTGTGTGTGTTTGTATGTGTATATATAAACTGTTGATAGTGAGATCGCAGTACAGTGAAGATTGGAAAATTTGCCCTTTCCTCACTGTAGTGCAATCTCGGAGTTGATATATATAATTGGGGGGGGTGCTGCCCCCCACAAGAGCGAATTTGCAGAACTGCATTTCCGATGTAGATGCAGTTCGGCGAATTCACCTTTCGATTACATTATGCATGTGCCAGCTTTTCCCATGTGTGTGTGTGTGTGTGTGTGTGTCTGTGTAAAAGCAAATCTCCAGGAGAGAGAGTGTGTGTGTGTGTCAGCTACTTGGGCAGGGACACAAAGCACTGGATGGACAGAGAGGGTGTTGGATGGACAGAGAGGGTGTTGGAGGTCTTCGTTTGGCCACTCAGTTGAGATCTCAACCCTATAGCTGTGCCAGTGGGGTCTGTGGGGAGTCTTATTAGGGGATCTGGAGAAACTATCCCCAGACTGACTGTGGTCTCTCTGTGCTCTTAAGAGAAACTGCACTTTACTGTGTGTGTACTTATCCTCCATTGTGTACGTCCCCCACTGTTGCCAGTGGTGATAATTGAGGCTCCTTGATTACTGGGTCAGTGCTGCAGTGTCACAATAGCAAACATAGAAAATTATATATATACTGGTAATATGCATCTCGCAGAGGATACCTCTGCTCCGGAGAAGACTCCCGAACCACATTAAACAAAGTTCATCTCTGTTCACATTCAAAAACAACTTGGATCCATGGACAGAAAACAGAAAATGTACCCCAGGACTGCTCATTGTGCAATTAATGGACAGAGGCAGCTCCTAAATGCTTTATCTCATACACGGGTCCCCTCAAAATTATCTATTGCATGATTCCAGTTATTGTGATTAGGGGTAATATATAATTACTGACTATGGGATGGGAAAGGCCAGTCTCTACCCACGAGACAGGTTCATTCGAGTGCAAAAAAAGGGAAACTGACTAGGATTAAATTGACCCACTAGTGCAGCTAGCCTAATACTTATCTATGAACCTACGAACCTAAAATGGAAAGGGATACAACATCTTACCTCCAGCAATTAATAACAATTACACAAGAACATCCTTCTGTCTGTATCACATTTTAACACTGTAAATAATGTTTATTTTTCAAATTTGAAAATATAACTTCATCAAAAGGAAAAATAAATGGAGTTAAAATATTGAAACTTTTAGAGTAACTTTAACATTATACCTTCAAGACTTCTGGTTCCCATGAATCTAGTGTTAGGGAGCGGACTTTTGAGAGGTGAACACCCAAACTCCTAGGGGGGGAAAACAGGGTCATTCACAAAGGAAGCAGAAAGAAAAGCAAACTACAGTAGTATCAAAATAAGCATACATGTCAGGCCTGCAAAAAATAATTCTGTCACACAATACTAAACTTAGTTTAAAAAAAAAAGTGCAACCAAATGCATCCAAGATAAATATTTTCTGCTGCTGAGTTTTCTCTTATTGATTAACAGTCTCTAGAGTTTTTCCAATATATTTTAGAACACCACAAAATATAAAATACAGTCAAGTTCTTGAACCACCTAATTTGCATTTTTCTTGAGTTCAGTGGATAGCCATAAAGCATACCCTTTTCATCCAAGACTCGACCACAAAAATATAGGTAAGCAAAATACAATACGTACATACTCGTCATATCTACTGAAACTATGTCAAAGACACAACAAATTATTTGTAGTATCTGTATAATCTTTAAGATGTACTTCATCAGAGGAAGGAACACTTGAACATTTCCTTCTTGTCACCATTCTTTGTGGCGTGTCTAAAATTTTGCAATTCCTTCGCTCTGAGAAGTACATCTTCCCCGGTTCATGAGTTCGGAGACCGGGGGACGGAGTAACAGAGTACCTTTCAGGAAAGCCTTGCAGAGTCTATGAGCCATGAGACTAGGCTCATTAGCAACATGGAAAAGCATAGACAAAAACTCCAAGACTGAAGCAATTGGAGCTGTGTAAGGATAGATTCCTTGGGTATGCGCCCAAATAGAAAACCTCTCCCATTTGCAAGAATAAATCTTCCTAGTAGATGGCTTATGAGAAGAAGATAATATGTGAACCACTTCTGGTGAGAATTTATGAAGCCTAACTAACGATGGAAGTGGAGTAGCCAGGCTTTCAACCGGAGGTTCATCAGGGAGGGGTGGAATTGTCCCGACATGTGTGTCAGTAAGTCTGGTTGAGGGTCCAGAATCCAAGGAGTGTCCACAATATATGGTTGAAGAAAGGGGAACCAGACATTCTGCTTCCCAAGGATTGCGCTTTCTGAATCACCTTTGACAGCAAGGAAAACGGAGGGAAAGCATAAAGCAGATCGGAGGGCCAATCGTGAACCAGAGCGCCCCTGGGTGACTCCCCCTGTGGGGGGATCACCGTGAAGTAGCTGCTGCATTTTGCATTGAGGGGGCTGGCAAAAAGGTCGCAGCAAGGCTGACCCCATCTGCTGAAGATTCGCTCTGCAACTAGGCGATTCAGAGACCACTCGTAAGGCATCAGAATAGCTCTGTTTAGCCTGTCCGCAATCACGTCGGACTTCCCTGAAATGTGCATTGCCACCAGAAACAGTTGGGAAGTTACTGCCCACTGCCACACTCGCATGGCCTCTCTGCACAGGGGGTAAGACCTGGTTCCCCCTTGCTTGTTTAGATACCACACTACTGACATGTTGTCCGAGTGTATTGCAATCGTCCCTAGAGGTAGAACAGTGCCTGCAACGCAAGTAGCACTGCTCTCATCTCTAGGACGTTGATATGCAGATGTATCTCGTGCTCTTGCCACGTGCCTTGGACTGTCCTGCCAAGATAATGCCCCCCCCAACCCATCTGGGAGGCGTCCGTGGTCACTGTGGCAACCGGGATGGGTGGAACGAAGGGCCTTCCCCCATCCAAATTGTTGGTGCAAAGCCACCAACTGAGGTCCTGTTTGCATCTGTCCGTGAGCAAAATGGGGTGAGAAAGTGGAAATTTTTGGAGAGACCATTGAACAAAGAGGAGCCATTGGAGAAGTCTCATGTGCAATCTCGCTAGAGGGACCAACATAGTTGTTGCTGCCATGGTCCCCAGGAGTTGGAGAACCAATCTTGCCATCACTTTCCTCAGGGGCATCAGGATGTGTATCTGTTGTTGTAAGACTCTGATCCTCTCCTGCGGTAACAATACTCGCATTCGAATGGTGTCTAATTCTGCGCCTATAAAGGTGACATGCTGCGAACGCAACAAAGCAGATTTTTCCCAATTTAGTGTTATACCCAACTGTTGACAGAGTGATGGTAGCGTCCCTGGTTTGGACTAGTTGATGCCTGGTGGGGGCGGTAAGGAGCCAGTTGTCCGGATACAGAAACACTTGGAATCCCTGACGTCTCAAGTGAGCAGTCACCACCGCCATACACTTGGTGAACACCCTGGGGGCTGTGGTGAGACCAAAGGGCAGGGCTCGAAACCAGAAATGACTGGCTCCCAGCCGGAAGCGTAGGTGACTCCTGGATGCCCGGTCCATTTTCACATGGTAGTAAGCATCCTTGAGGTCGATGGAGCACACCCATACCTCCTCTCCCAACAATGGGAGAATCGATTGTAGTGTGACCATATGGAACTTGGACTTCTGTACATAATTGTTCAGTTGGCTGAGATCTAATATGGGTCTCAGGTCCCCTGTTCTTTTCGGCACCAAAAAGAATCTTGAGTAAGTCCCTAATCCGATTTGGTCTGAGGGGACACGCTGGATGGCTCCTTTTCCTAGCAGCTTTGAAACCTCTGAGGTTGCTTGATCCCTTTCACTGGGTGGAACGTCTGGGATTTTTCTGATTGAAGGGGGGTCTGATGTAAACGGAATGAGATAACCTCCGGTAATTATCCGTAATACCCATCGGTCCTGGGTGATGCTTTTCCAGGCTTCCGGATATAACTAAATTCGACCCCCGACTGGCTCCGGATAAGCACAGCCGGGCACTCCCTCAGGAACGAGAGTAAGGAGAGCCGCGAAAGAAATCGCAGTCTCCCGAATTGCGGGGCCCGCTCTGCCTCTAGGGTGGCGTCTCCCTGAATAACCTCCCCCTCCTCTGCCTCTGGAGGGGGACTCACCTTGTGCGGCAGGAAAAAAACCTCTGTGATTTCTTGAACCACACCCCCCCCGCTGGGCCTTGGGGTAAGGCCTAGAAGGAAGGGAAAAAACAGACCCCTATGGCAGACGGGGTCTTTCCCTCTTGCTCGCACCTGGTGAGGGTGTCTTTCACTTTGGTTCCGAACAAAGAAGAACCATCAAAAGGGGCGTCAGTGAAGGAAGACTTGAAGGCCTCTGCGAAGTGACACAGGAGCAGCCAGGCTAGCCTTCTAAGGGCGACTCCTGAGCTTGCTGCCCTACTCACTCCCTCGGCTGCATACGAAATGAGCCGCATGGAGGAGTTGACAATGGAATTAAGGGTAGACACCTGGGCGTTAACCGTCTGGGCCACCGCCTCAGGGACGTTACCCGCACGAGTATCTCCTAACTACTGGAGGAGATCTCTCTGGAGCAGCGTGAAATGAGATAGATAGTTCAGCGACCGTAAGGTAAAGGTTGCTGAAAAGAGGGTACGCTTCCCGTACCGGTCCCATGGTCCTAGACTCCTTGTTAGGAGGATGGATGGAGGAAGAAGTCTCTGCTACTTCCTTCTGAGTGGCCGCCGCCACCACCATGGCATCTACAGGGACTCCTTTGGACAGAAACTCCTTGCCCTGGGGGGCAGAAAGAAACTTGTTGGGACGCCTGGGTACGGGCTCCACAGAATCAGGGTTTTCCCACACCCTTCGACAGATCAAATCAAGGAGCTCGTCAAAGGGTGGGGACACCCAGGAGGCGGAGGACTGAGCACCAAAGGCCTTAAGGAATACCGACTCCTGCTCGGAAGGAGCTTTGGACAGCCAGTCACCTCTTTGATGATGTTTCCTTCTCCGACATCCTGGAGATACTGAAACAGAGGATGACTTGGGGGACTCCTCCGATTCCTCGAGGTCAGTGTCAGAGGTGAGGGACTCATCCTGGGAGTCTATGTGCTTCCTCTTGCACGTTTTCTTTCTAGAGGGCTCCTCAGGCACGAACTCTGAAGGGCCCTCAGAAAGTTGGGGACCACTCGTGGGGGTACCCCTAAGCCTTGGTGCTCTGCTATCCATGGATAAGTGGTTATCAGTGGCTCTCACCGGAGTGGTGGGGGACAGAGTGACCGACCCGCCTGATGTAGCTGACTATCTGGCCAGCGCAGTCCGCATGGCCTCGAAGGCAGGCACCCCCGAGTCCGAGGACCAACCAGCCTCCGAGACCATGACGGGAGTCGGAGTTCCCTGAGCCGAGGCACAGAGAGGGAGACTCGGAACCAAAATATGTCCCGAGATGTCCCCCTCCGGCCCGACCGAAGAATCCTGAGTCCCGAACCCCGAGGACGGAGCTGACAGGGTCGGAGCCAATGTCGGTACCGATGGAGCCAAAGGGGTCATCGGAACCGGCCTAGGAATATCACACAGCACGGAACACTCTGGCTCCAAAGACATAGATGCGCTCGGAGGAGGAATGATCGAAGAAGGGGTCGGGACGGGCTCCGGAGCCAACTGGGCCAGAGCCGAAAACAATTTTGCCAAAACCGGTGACTGGAGGAGCCTCTGGACCACCTTATCAACATACACATCTGAAAGGGTCCTGGAGGATTTCGACGACAGGGAGGGAGATTGAGATCTCCTCTCAGGAGAAACTGGTCTGAGACTGGGCGATCGGCTCCTAAGAGGTTCCAATATAATTGGAGCCAACGCCGGTTCCATCAACACCGACACCTCCTGCGGCCCTGAGGACAGTGGAGCCGAGGTCGTCGATGCAATTTTTGTGACCTTCTCCGGAGGCTCCGATGAAGCTGACTGAGCCGGAGATCTCTTTTTTGACGTGGATAATTTAGACTTAGCACTGGGAGAAGAATCCACGGCCTCTTCAAAAGAGGGTTTCAAGAGTCCCTTTAAGATCAGCTTATTCTTTCTCTCTTGGAGCACTGTGGGACTGAACGCATGGCAAAAACTGCAGGACTCCTGCAGATGAATGGCTCCCAGGCAATAGACACAAACAGAATGCCCATCGGTGATGGACATTTTGTACCCACATTTAGAGCACTTTTTGAAACCCGAAGGTTTGTGCTCCTTGGAATCTTTGGAGATCTTTCACAACAAACACCAACAACGCAACCTAAGAAACGGTCTGACAAGAAACTCACAGACGCTCAACACCACAAAAAACGCGGGAACCAGTTATAAATTGTGACAGTACACACACACACACACACACACATACTAGAGACACACACAGAGAAAACTATGTCAAAAACCTCTAACTAAAACGGTTAATGACCACAAGGTAAGGGAACAGAACCAAACCTCTAACTTAAACGGTTTAGTGAACAGACCGGACAAAAGGACTAGGTCCTCTAACTGAAACGGGCCTAGCCCGAGGGAACAGTTAGCGGGATACCACAAAACAAGCACACTACCAAAACCTTAAACAACACTAAAGGCAAAGCTATAAAAATAGCTTTTTGTTTATGAACAAAAATTTTTTTTGAAGACAAGAAAAAGGTACTTAGCCACAGCCAAGAGCGAGACCACGTCCGAGCTACATGAGCGGCAAACGAGATCTGGGGATATGGAGCAGTGCACCATGGGATACCTGCTTAGCCCAGCCAATAGAAGACTTCGAGCTAGAAAAGTTTGGCCGAGTCGGAGCCGATATTCAGCTCCGAACCCACGGGTAAGAATGTAGGCAAGATAGGACTGCATAACATCTAATGTTTACTTAAATTAGTAGATTCTGCAAAGGTAGAAATGGGACTGGTTGAAGACATTCCTGTAGTATACCCCCAGGAAAAAGATGAAAAGGTTGTTGAAAGAAAGCCGAAATTTACTTCAGTGGAAGTGATATTTTTTCTCAAATATATTTTTATTAAGGCAAACAGATGATTAAAACTAGGAAAAGAGACCATGAACAGAAAAAAATGCATCCACATCCAAATAAATTCAATCTGTATACAATATTTAATAACTGAAAAAGATAAAAATTGCAAACAGTAATACAAGTTTTTTATAATTTTATCTAAAATACAACAGTTACTTAAGTAAAGTCAAATTAAGTGCAGCATATCCAGTGGTGGAAGGTGGCTTCAATGGAAGTGGGGGCTGCAAGAAGCAAATGAATGGGTGGAGCTAACTGGAATGGTGAGGGGTTCTATTATGACAGGTCAATGACCATCACCTGTCATCAAACAGGTGGCATCAGTCACTTTCATCCGCAGTCTACCCAGTACCCCCCACTCATTATAGTAAGTTTATGGAGTATATGAATCAATTATATCTCTCTGCAATTGACAGGGCCAGCTTTAGGTGAAATATAGCACTAGACAATAGATTCCATGTCACCCACTACCCACTGCACACTACCCCCCCCCCCACACACACACACACCTCATCAATGGTCTCCATTTAATTCCATCCTGACACCATATGATTCAGATAACTTACTTTTTTCTTGTTTTTTTCACACTTTGTCTTATGTTTTAGCACACCCTAAATGACCAAGACTCAACTGTAGTAAATGTGGAGGAAAGTGTCAGAGTTCAAGATTCTTTGAGGTGATATCATATAGTTTTTTTTAACAATCTTAAGTCAACGATGGCCTGAATTAAATTTAGTCTATTTTTTTCCTTCAAGGAAAAATAAGTTGTACCCAAAGGTTAATGTTCAAAGGTAACAAAACAGTAGCCCCCAAACAAACTGGGATGACAAAGCTTGTCTACCCCTACACATAGGATAACTATCTCCTGTGTACCCCTCTGATGCTAGACTAGGATGACATTAAAAGCAGAAATGCTCACAGACATACAATATACATCTAGTGTCTGCAGGAGAAAATCAGATCACCTGGATAAAACCCAGAGAGAGCACATGCAGACTTTACAAAAAAGTTTAATGAGAGCCAAAAATTAAACCACAGAACCAGGTCCTGTGAGAGGACTATTCTTCTCACTGCTTTACTATGCCAGTGATCTGGTAGTTCTCATACATCTTGTTCAGATCAGCAAAATAGTCACTTATTTTCTATAATGCTGATGCTTGTTATGGAAAGTTAAATATTATGGCCAACTTGTCACTTTTAAATGCACTACAATACACCCCCCCCCCCCAACACCCACAGCCATTTTCATCACGGGCAACCTCAAATCCCATCAATTACAGCAACTTTGTTCACTGTACACACCTCAGGCTTCTACGTGTGTGAAAACAAAAAAAACGGCCACAGTAAAGTATTCCAGCTGGCCTCAGAAATGCACACTAGTTCTACAAATCCATAATAAACACACTTAACATGACCAAATGACAGTAGGGTCAATCACTTATACTCACCAACAACACTCATACTCTGAAATTAAAGCTGAATGTACTGATTGTATTAAAATCTAATCCCTGAGATATATACAATTACAAATTATAGTAACTGGCCACAATAATTTACATTAACTAACTAACACACACACACACACACACACACACACACACACACACACACACACACACACACACACACACACACACCAATTACAGTAAAATTCAGCTATTTATATGAAATTATATAAATTAATAAATATTTAAATAGCTGCTACTGCCAAAATTGTAATGTGTGCAACTTTCTGCTGACTCCCTACACATATCTACATACAGATATGACCATCAATTACAGCTGCTTGCATGACACTGATTGTACACGTCAGAAGTTTGACTGCGATCAAATGAGTGAATAAATACATAAATAACTGCCACAAATTAATATACCTTCTCAGCTCACTGATGTCAGAACACAATGCAGCACCCCTCACACATATGTCTTGGCATAAGAATCAAGCATAAGGTTAATAAAAAAAAAATATGGGGGACAAAGGACCAAAACAGCACCCCTCACACATATGTCTTGGCATAAGAATCAAGCATAAGGTTAATAAAAAAAAAATATGGGGGACAAAGGACCAAAACTAAGGACTAATGCTGACCTTATGTACATAACACATTACTAGAATAATGTGCTTTACATTAGTGTGCTTTTTCTGAATGTTATTTGATCCAAAATAAGATGTTATGTACTCACCATAACAACATTCCATGTTTGTTGCCCATAATCTCGCCTTCATTCTTGCTGGTTGGGTTCAGAACTGAGCATTGCTTCCAATTCGGCCTATTACTAAAACCCTATCCCATCATGCTTAGGGAAGATTACCCAGATCTTGTTTGCAAATTACTAACATTCTGAAATTGTATGCAAAATCCCAATGGTAATAGTTATTAGCCTATGTCTCATGAGACAAGAAGGGAAGCAGAGAACACAATTCACAACCAATACGAATTATTCTCAATCCTCCAGGAGCGAAGGTTGGAGGAAGGAGGGTGGGATGCAAGAATGAAGGCGAGAATATGGACAACAAGCATGGAACGTTACGTTGAGTACATAACTTCTTAATGTTATTTTGTCCCATCTCTACTTCATTCTTGCTGGTTGGGACAGCGTCCCTAGCACTTTCTTTCTTGAGTGGCTCAAGGAAATAAACTCTTCAGAACAGTGGAACCAAAGGAAGTCCTGGGAGGCCACATCTACTTTGTAATGAATGATAAAGGTATGAGGTTTGACCCATGTGGCTGCAGCAGAAATTGAGCCCACAGGAAATCTGGCCTGAAAGGCAGCCGAAGTTGACACAGCTCTTGTTGAGTGGCCTCTAATCTTTCCTGGCAGTTGATTATGTTGAGAATTATATGCATAGGTAATAGTGTCAGTAAGCCATTTTGATAAGGTAACTTTTGAGATTGGTGCACCTTTTCTGTTATCTGAGGAGGAGATGAATAACTGGTCAGATTTTCTAAATTCCTTTGTTCTATGCAAGTAGAAGCGTAACTGCCTGAGGACATCCAATTGGTGTAGCTTATATTCTGCCTTGTTGCCATAGTTGGGAAAGAAAACAGGCAGGTCAATGGACTGATTCAAATTGGTCTCAGAACATACTCTGGGAAGGAATGAAGGATTTGTTCTAAGACAGACTCTGTCTTTGTGAAAAACTAAATAGGGAGGGCATATGGACAGAACTTGAAGTTCTGAAACCCTCCTAGCTGAAGTAATGTCTATCAAAAAGACGGCTTTCCAGGTTAGAAATTTTAATTGGCAAGAGGAAGCGGGTTCGTATGGTGGGAGAATCAGAGTAGTCAGTACCAAACTGAGGTCCCAAGAAGGTGGTGGTTCACTTATTGGAGGCCTTAGTAAAAATGTACCTCTCAGGAAAGCTTTGCGTAATCTGTGAGACATTATTTTTGATCTCATGTCTCCTATGAGGTAGTTAGAAATGCCGACTAATTGTACTCGTATGGTAGGGGCTGCTGTGCCTTCATTAAAAATTTCTGCTAAGAATTCTAAAATTGTACTTATGGGGGCTGTGAAGGGGTCTATGTGATTCTTGGAAGCCCAACAAGGAAACCTTTTCCATTTGCTAGCATAAAGCTTTCTAGTTGTTGTTTTATGAAATGAAACTAGAATGCATCTCACTGCAGGGGATATGTCTGGAAGCCTGGCTAAGATTGGAAGCGGAGCAGCCAAGCTGTCAGTTTGAGGGTTTGCATAGAGGGATGAAGTGTTCCTGACTGATGACTCAGATCATCTGGTACCAGGTCCAGAATCCATGGCTCTTCTCGGACATGGGGCCATAGGAAAGGAAACCAGATTTGACGAGGCCAGTAAGGAGTGATGAGTATTAACCTGCAACTCAATGATGTGGCTTTCTGCAGAACTTTGGGGATTAGTGGAAACTGAGGAAAGGCAAAAAGGAGTCCTGGGGGCCAATCGTGAACAAGTGCATCCCTTGGTGGCTCCCCTGGAGGGGGGGGGATTAGGGCAAGGTAGCTGTTGCATTTGGTGTTCATGGACGTGACAAAGAGGTCGCAGCAAGGCTGGCCCCACTTGCAAAAACCTGGTTCACAATTTCCTGTTTTAGGGACTGTGAAGGCTGCCAGCCTAGCCAGATATAACTTTATAGATAATGCCATAATTTGCAAATATGAATGTTGACATACAGACTTGTTTTCTTAATTGAAAGAAAATACTGTGAAATATTGAACTACAAGCTTGTTTTCTTAAATGAAAGAATAGGCTGTGAACTGTTGAACTTAAAACAATGTAGCAACATTGCCCTCTGCTGTAAAGAAAGCCAAGAAATCAAGCATTTCTTGTCTGTCCTTTGAAATTAAAATTATTTCATGTCTGTCCCTTTGAAGTTAAAATTTGGAGTCGAGTCTGGAGTGAAGCATCCTGCCTATTGTTTTAACTTAAGGAATAATTACTAGAGTTTACATGTGGAATGTCTTTTATGGCTGTAGTTTCCTGCAGGTGCAAGATAACAAGAATGTAGTATCTGTCAGCCTGGGAACCCCAGGAAAGTGTTACAATGATGTAATGGGAATCGGGACTGAAGATAGTAATTTAAACAGAGAGAATCAGAAGGCATGAAGCATTTTTGTCTTGACCATCCAACTCATCAGCACTCTGCCGGTTTTGTTTTCTTATGTAAGTTATCTGAGACTTGTGTTTTCTTTTAGAAATGGCTAGAAACTAGAAAGATTAGACTAAGTGTTTTCTGTGATGTCAGAACTCTACCACTGAATTATTTTAAGTATTTTTCTGTGATCTCTGAATTCTTGACTAGCACTGTGTAGTAGAAAGTATTGTCTTCTGTTTTTATTATTTATTAAATATTTTAAAACCTTTCAACTGTGGCTGCTTTGTGTAGAGATAAGTTAAGCTCTAAAACTACATTGCATGTACATAAAGATACTGTACCAAGTCACTCTAATAAGCCTTGACTGTTTAGTTATACTACCAATTGGATAATAATATTGCACAGTAATAATTGGACACCCTTTTAAGGGCCTTTGAGTAGCTGATAAATATTAGCTGGGTGGTGGCAGGGTACTACCATATAGTCTGGGAAAAGGAGGCACAGCTGGAGAACCTGTGCCAGCCTTCCCCAAAAGTGTCTGTGTGGTTGTATAAACTCTTATCTCAAAGTGTGTGTGTGTCAGCTACTTGGGCAGGGACACAAAGCACTGGTTGGACAGAGGCTGCTGGAAATTTTAGCTTGCCCAGCCGGCTGAGATCTGGACCCTATAGCTGTGCCCGTGGGGAGTCTTATTGGGGACCAGGAGAGCAAGGGAGTGACCAGCCCCAGACTGACTGTGATCTCTGTGTGCTCTTAAGGGAAATTGCACTTTACTGTGTGTATTTGTTATCCTTTCCTCATACATGAGACGCCCTTCTCTGGTGTTAGTGGTGAGGATTGAGGCTCCTTGATTGCTGGGCCACATTTTCCCACCCTTCTGGCCTTTGGGATAAGGCCTGGTAGGGAGGGAAAAACATACTCGCATGGCAGACAGAGTTTTGCCTTCTTATTTGCACCTGGTAAGAGTCTCTAACTTTTGGTCTGAACAAGGACGAGCTGTCAAAAGGGGCATTAATGAAGGAAGACTTGAAGGGCTCAGCAAACTCACAAAGGCACATCCAAGAATAGGGGAGGGTCAAAAAGAAAATGACTCCAGGTATACGGACTCATCCTCAAAGGGGGTAAAGGTCTCCTAGCCACCTCTCTTCTTCAAGATCTCTAGGATGTCTGAGAAGGAGATATTCTCAGAGGGTGGCTGTGGGGACCCTTTTGCCTCATCTGAGTCCACATCTGAATTGACAGACTCCTCAGGGGAGTCTAGATGTTTCCTCTTACATGTTCTCTTCCGAGGGACCTCTCCGGAGGGGTCTCTGGGGAGGTTTCCAAAGAGAGCGACTCACCCAATAGGGCATCGGTTCTCTACTCCTGGGAGGGAGGGATAGTAGAGAGGCAGACACCCAACACTTTTGGGTGGGAAGAGTGCTTGGATCCGTGAGTGGAGAATGAGGGGTGACAGCACACTCCTCATGACCTCGAAAGCACCATGACCTAGGCCCAAGGGAGCCTCCGGTTCCGAAGAGCCAGGAAACTTCTCCCGTACCAAGGAGGTGGGCTCCAAGGCCGATGTAGGCGCCAAGCTCACCCACACCGATGCCCAAAGAGGCAGATTCGGATCCAACAAAGGTCTGAGACACCTCTCCTTCCTGGACCCGATGGGGAAGCATTGGCTCCCAGACGCTTCGACAGAAGATGGCACTGAAGAGGTCGGAGCAGAAGTCGGGACCGAAAAACCTGGGGTAGGTCTCGGACCCGACGGTTCCACCACAAACACATCCAAGCACTCCAGCTCCAAATACACTGGTCGGAGGAGGAATAGAAGAAGGGACAATGGCAGTTGCCGGTTCCAACTCATTCTGGGCTGGATTGAAAGGATCTTGGCCAGAGCCGGAGTCCGAAGCAATCTCCTGACCACCTGCTCCACGTCGTCATCCGACAGACTCCTGGAGGATCGAGAGGACGGGGTCAAGGACTGACGCTTCCAGCCACCGACTGCAAAATAGGCGACTGTGGAACTGAGGAGACTGGCTCCATCTATGGCTCCTGTTCGGTTCCGAAGAAACTGGTGTGCCCATTGGTTAATGACATTTTTTGTGAACAGGAATCACACTTTTTGAAGCCTGAATGCTTCACTTCTTTTCCTTCCTTGGACATAATGGTAAGCAACAATAACTACAAACACTGCCCAGGAAACTAGATTAATAATAATAACAAGGTTAACTATCAAAGCTATTTAAAACAGCACACTAGTAAAGAGCAACTGTAAATATATATTTTCTACTTTACTTTTTTTTTTTTTTTGAACAGTCACGAAGGGAAGAGAAAAAGGCTAGAGAAGAGGTCTCTAACTAAAACGACGGTCTCCTCTTTAGGAAGGGGGAGGAATTAGAAAGGGGAGCCCTCTACTTTAAAGAAAGAAAAGGCAAACCCTCTAACTTAAACGGGTTCGTTAAAGATAAGAGAAAGTTTTTAGTGAAACGGGATAGGGAAGGAGCTGTACGCCTAACGAACAGCCAGCCACAAACAAATGCAACAAGCAAAAAAACTAGTAATTCACCACAAGGTGAGACCTAAAACACTGTAACTAACTACAGCAACAACATTTATCCAAAAATATTATGGAAAAACAGAATATTGAAAAAGTATTTTCACTTAGCCTGGGTCTAGTGAAAAGCACCCAATCTACTTTAGCATCAAACGAGATCTGGGTAATCTTCCCTAAGCATGATGGGATAGGGTATATAGCCTCAAGCCAGTGGAAGCTCTCGAGCTTTACTAAGAGTCGGAACCGATGCTCTGTTCTGAACCCAACCAGCATGAATGAAGGCGAGATGAGACAACATAGCATCTCTTATTATTTAGTGACTACAATCCACATTGGAACAGACCAAATATTAAGCAAAACCAGACACATTTTGTGAAATCAGGCACTGTTGACAGCATGTATGTTTCACACACATGCAAACATACACACACATAAGGCTGCATTACTATTAATTACAACCTCCTGTATGGTTATGACTTTGCACCTCAGAAGTTTGAGTGAAAGTACATAAAACATTACCATGCATCATCTCAGCTCACTGCTGTTAGAATGCATTGTTCAAGCCACTACATCCCCCCACCCAAGCACCTTTCCTTTGAACCCTCTGGCTCAAGGATCAGGAAGAAAGCTATACAATAATACTGCACAATGGACCAAATTTAGAAACAGATATTAATGTCATATACTTACAACTTTGTGTGAACAATAGGCTTTACAGTACCATGCTTTTTTTGATGGCAATCAAGTCTAAAAATTCATGAATTACTGAATACAGTCCTCACTGGTTTGCCAGATAAACCACAAACATTGCAAGGAACAGACTAAAATAAGAGGCAAAACAAGACAAATTCTGTGAAAGCAGAGACAGCTGACAACATGTATGCCCTCCCATACATACATTACACAAAAGTACACATATGGAAACGTGCAGCTGTGGGCCACCATCAACTACAGCTAATTGACAGTGACTGTACACCTCAGAAGTATGACTGTACTCAACTGAAGAAATAGATAAATGCCACACAGGAAAAGTGTCTTCTTAGTTTATTGCTGTCAGAATAAAGATTTATTTTATTCATGCATTTATCCTTTGTTGACTGGGTTAGTCCCACTAGTTTAGTAGCTTCTTTTCAGGGGAGGCCTTAAGTGGCATTTATACTAAATTTTGGCCAAGGCATTGGGGAACTTGCCAACTCCTTTCGACAGATGCCATGAGATCTTTTATATCCACCTGAGCTACCACCAACTCAAACAAACAGGGCCTCGGTTTAACGTCCCATCCGAAGGACAGCCCATGCAGGAGTGCAGCACCTCTCCTTATGGTGCACTGCAGTATCAGAAATTGATCTACCTGGTGTGAGAATAGAACTCACAGCCTTCTGCACCAAAGGTGAGTGTGCTGTTGCTCCTCTGACAATACATTGCAACCAACTGTAAAAATGTAAACCACCCCCCACCTTCCATATAACTCTCAAATTCTTAGCTCAAGAATCAAGCAGAAAGGTAAAAAAAAAAAATGGGTGACAAAGGACAAAATCAGGGACATGTACGCCCATATAAAATTAGAAAGTTGCTAGAATAACTGATTTTATGCTAGTATGCTTTTTCTGTGTGAAATGTGTGCGTCATTTGTTTGCGACTGCAATCCTCACAGATTAGCCAAAAAAACGCACACACTTCTACGAACATACAAAAATGAGGATAAATCAGACATTCTGTAAAATCAGGGACAATTAAAAAGGACTGATGCTTCCAAACACACACACTGTAAAATACTTACTTTCCTTCCAGCATTTTAGATAATGGTACACGTAGGACAAGCTAAAAAAATTGTTCCAGTGCTCACATTGTACAACAGTCCAAAATATACATCTTTTACTTTTAGTTTCTGGCTGCCTTGGTCAGAACCAGTCACAGCCAACAGAAATGCCTCCGCACTGCTTCATACAGCAGCCTAATGAGATCGTTTTACTGAAGATTCTGCTGTCTGTTCAAGCCAGGAAGGACTGTAACAAGGCATTACTGCCTTATCCCAGATATACATTAGGCATACTGCTGGGCCGTTTTGAAAACGGCCCAGCAAATGGAGTAAGCTGTTTTTTTTTTCTTTCAGTGGACCTCAGAAGTTCTTGGAATTCCACACATTCGTGGACTTCCAATCACAGTAACAGTAGTGGTACCCCTAAAGCTACCATATTACAATAGAAAAAAAAACAGTAAAGTAAACTGTCTTTTTTTTTTTAATGTCGGAGGGGGCTGCAGCCCAGCAGCAAGTTCCATGAGCTGCCCCTGAGCATAAAACTTTAATTAAGTTTCAGTCTAGGTTTTATCAACTTTTTAACAAAAGTAAATATTATACAAGATCTTACCATAACAGCAGATGTCCTACTTATCACTTTTGCAGTAATCCTTAACAAAGAGATATACTGCGGTGGTGGTGCTGCGGTAGCGCTGTCGCCTCACAGTAAGACGTTATCCCGTTCGATTCTCAGCTAGAGCGTCTTCTGTCTGGAGACATGCGTGAATGGGCGTACCTTCGTTGAAGGTTGTGCGTCAGGGCTGACAACTCGGCACGTAAAAATCTACTGCCAATCATTAGCGGTCCGGAGTTCCGCTGTGGCGACCCCTAACCGGGAAAAGCCGAAAGACAACAACTTAAAGGGATATCTTGCCGAGGATAGCCATATGTACAGCTGGCATACCAAATTCTTAGCACTTGCTGGGACCCATATGCCAGATGTATGACCATCATTTAAGGCATAAAGCACACAACTTCATAGTTCATAGTATCATACTAGGTTAACTGCCCTGAAGGGCCATTTCAAGCCTAGCTAATAACCCGAGGTTGGAATCAAACCCTGCACCTTGTGTCTGTAAGGTGAAAACCTTAACCATTATGCCACACCACCCACTAAAGTGATGTACGAGTGCCTAATCCTCAGAACTGAATTGCCCCAGTGGAACCAGAGCAACCAAAAAGGAAAAACAAGTACAAATGCATCCAGAAAGGGATTGATTGATGGATGATGATGATTTGATTGATGGATGATGATGATACCTTTGGCCAGAGGGCAAATAAATAGCACAGAAAAGAACAGAGGGAAGGGAGGGAGGGACAGCATAAGCTAACAATGTAAAGTAGGGTAGCTATTATGGTAAGATCTTACACAACTGTACTATGTCCTTCTTAATCACTGCTGTAGTATTCCTTACCAAAGAGGAAGTACAAAAGTTACTGGAGAGGGTGGGAGAAGGAAGCAACTTCAGAAGCCCTCCAAGAAACCGTGAAGAGTGGCTCTGGCAAAAACAGCTGTGGCTGTAGTAAGCCATCTAACTTGTAGTGTTTATTAAAAGTACTTATAGAAGACTAAATGGCAGCTTCCAAAAATTGAGCTAGTATCCAGCCTTTTGAAACAAGCACAAAAAGAGCCCACTGCCTTAGTGGAATGAGCATGAACAGAATAAGAAAGATGCTGACTGTGAAAAAATTAGAAAAAGAAATGTCCTTAGAAATCCAAGAGAAGATGGTTTAGTTCTTTCCTAAGCAAACTCAATTTCTTGGAATGGAAAGTAACAAAAAGTTGTTCAGATTTTGTTATATCTCTAATTTTGTCTAAATATCTGAGCTGTCTATGCAAATCCAAAGAATGTAGAACCCTCTCACTGCCATTTACTAACAGACTAACAAGTCTGAGGAAAAGGGCAAAAAGAAGGAAGAGGAATGGACTGATTCAAGGACAAATCATTAACCACTTTAGGCATAAAAGGATCGGTGTGAAGAAAAACTTTGGGCCTGAACTTCAGATACTCAGATGAAGTACATGCCACTGACAAAGCAGTCCTCCTAGTACACAACTGCAGAGTGGAAGAAGCTGTGGGCAAAGCCTGGCAACCTCACTTGACTCTTTGAAATGTTTCGACTGTATCTAGTGCCATCCAGGCTAAGACTTTACTTGATTATTTGCACTTGTTAACATAAGCGATTGTTACTGTACGACTGAAGCTTTAAAGCATTTAATTAACTTTTTACAAGAAAAAATGCTTTTTTTTCTTTCCGTTTGGATTTAAATCACCTTGCAGAAGGGCAGTCTAGCAAGGGATTAAGTTGTTTTATTGCTGAATTGCACTTGAGAGTTCCTTTTTGCTTTGTATTTACATTAACAGGACCAGAACATCTATCTTGTTGTGGAAGGTGTTTGGCTGAACATTCTGATTTGGAAAGCACACCAGAAGATTTCAAACTGTAGTTGTTTATTGGCCAGAGAGCACAGGCATTAGACTTCGGATTTTTTTTTCTGTGTGCTACAAATTAGGTGCATTTGTGTGGCTCTGAGCATACTTCCACAGAGCTCAAGCAAAGCTTGGCGACCTCATCTGAGATTTTAAAGTGTCTACTGTATCCAGTGCCATCCAGGCTACGATAAACTACTTTATTTGATTATCTGCACTTGCAATTGTTATACAAGTGACACTACCCCTTGGCTGCACTTTTAAAGCATTCAATTTTTGCTAGAAAAAAATGTCCCTTTTCTCTGTTTACTGTTTTTTTTTTTTTTTTAATCTGTCTTATTTAACCCTCCTTGCAGAAGGGCAATCTAGCCAGGGGCTAAACTGTTTTGTTATTGAATTCCATATGAGGGTTCCTTTTTACCATGTTTTTACATTAAGAGGACCAGATAATCCGTCTTGTGGCAGAAGGTGTTTGCCCGGTCATTCTGAGTTGGAAGGCACTCTAGAAGAGCTCAAAGTGGAGTCGTTTATTGGCCAGAGGCACTAGAGTTAGATTTCAGCTTATTTCTCATTGGTATAAATTAGGTGCATTTTTGTGGAGCTGCTTACCATGCAGTGGCAGTTGGAACTGCCCTCTATAGATGCAAATGTGTAGACACAAATGTACCTATAAATTCAGTAGTAGGACTACTGTAATCTGTAACACACAGAGGCACCAGGCAGAGTTAAGCATACAGCAGGCAGCCTGTGCATCAAAAAGCGCCAATACCATATCCTAGCGCTATCTACATCTTGCCCATAACCCTAGAATCCACCCCAGGAGACCTCTGCAAAACTCTGTCCTTAAACCATAACAGCTCTCCATAATACAGGTCCAGACAACATGGATATACAATTTCCAAATGCCTCAGTAGCCAGCTTGGTAGACATGGGCATCCTAAGACAATGTAGCAATCGTCACATGTTCTCAGAAAACCATTTAATCCTTAAAGCAACTAACACAATATGTGAGAGATGCACAAACACAATTTCCTTGGAAGTAAAAATGTCACTAACAAATAAGGCAGTCAAGAGCACATGCACACTATGTCCACCACTTACAAAGACCATCTTATACTCGAGCACTAAAAAGAAACCCTCCAAACCTCAAAGACCTCCTAAGCCTACAAACAGCAACATCTAGTTACAGCAATCTCTAAAGTACACATCAGGAGCAACACCAGATACCACACATATATTTACTCCCCAAAGCCCATCAGGCAAGCAAACACTTTATACTGGACACTTGTCACAGGGGACTCCATTGTATGATACAAAGCTGCCCCGACTCACCAGGCTGGACAAGAAGACGCTAACAATTAATTGCTTATTTGGAGCCAGGATCTACAGTATCATGCAAGCACTCAAGTTACTGTACCACAGTTACTAATATGATTCTAACATAGTCCTTGTGGGTGTAAATAACTGGAGATGCATCTCATTGGAACATATGAAAAGGAGCATTGTGGATCTCTCTGAATGTGTGTCATGGCATTCTATATTCACCAAGGATGATGCCACAGTATGAAAAAAACTGGCTGATTTTAACAATTGGCTTAGTTTCTGGTGCCATTTCCGATTCGATATCTGCAAGGAGGGGAAGACATAGTTAACAGACAAAATTGCTTTGCCAAGGATGGTCTGCACCTGTGCACTCCTGGGCTTTCAGACATTGGCTAAAACTTCATCCACTCTCTTACAGCCTCTTTTAGGCAATGTCAAAATGACCAACCTACCAATATATAAAAAAAAAAATCTCAAAGCAACTTTAAGGTGTTACTGCTCAATGTTAGGAGCATCAACAGGAAACTCTACAGCCTAGAAGCTCTCCTCAGTCGGGAGAATATAGGCATCTGTGCTGTTACCCAGACTTGGTTTAAAGCTGCAGAAAGTATTGCGGCAGTGCAAGGCTACAGTGCCTTCCAAACATTTAGGCCAAAAGCAGCACAGACACATCAAAGGTGAAAGTGTCTTGATTTACATTAGCAGCAAATAAATCTCCAAGCTGGTTAAACAGGATGATGCCCTTGAGTGCATCCACGTGCAGGACACCATAGATAAAGTCCCTTTATCATTTCCTAGCAAACTATAGGTCATCATCCATGCACCAAGGATCTCATAATTTATACCAAGACTTATTGAAGGGTACTCACCATCCAACCAAATCCCCTATTCATGGAAAACATTAACTACCCATGTGAAGTTGTTCTATCTCGCCATTCATTCTTACAGATGGGTTCGGAGCCGATCCTCGGCTCCGAGTCAGCCTACTACAAAGCTCGAGGTCTTCAAATAGCTCGAGGAGAAGTCCCTATCCCATGATGCATCTAGAGTTACCTCGGATCTAGTTTGCCGCTGCAACAGATAGGAAGTTCTCGCTAGCTTGGGCCAGTAAAAAAGTACAGTTGTGTACACTTACCATAAATGCAGATGTTCTGAGTGCATTCACTGTTGCAGTCATCACACTTGGGTTGTCTGCCTGCAGGTAGCCCTCAGTCGGTCCGAATACCAGAGTCTTAGTATTTCTGTGTCGGATGCTGTCACTTCTTCCATGGCGTCAGGTCGTCAGGGGTATAAAACAGGCAGCCAATGCCATTACATCAATTTTTCTTGCCCCAAATGTCATGAGCCTCCCAAACAGGGAGCTAGTATATGGTGGGGGACACCACCAGTAAAATGTAAATACCAATGCCATTAGGAATGGCCATAGAGAGAAGAGATAGAAAGACAGAGAAAACCAGGGGGCTGGAGGGAGGGAAACCAAGACTGCAATAGTGAAAACACTCGAACATCTACATCTATGGTAAGTGTACACAACTGTACTATGTTCTTCATGTTTCACTGTTGCAGTCATCACACTTGGGTTGAATCCCAAAGCTGAGGAAGGGTGGAGGCAGTCAAGAAGTGTTAGGGCTGGTTAGTAGGCCTTGCAAGACTGCTGTAGCAAATCTAGCCTTGGATTTATAAAAGATAGGTAAGTGGTAATGCTTGGTGAAGTTGTGAACAGAACTCCAGGTTGCAGCTTCCAGAATGTCCCTGGTAGGGACTCCCCTGAGAAATGCTGTAGAGGTGGAAGTAGCTCTAGTGGAATGTGGTCTGATCCCCTGTGGGGTAGGTTTACCATGGTGCTTGTAGCAGAAATGGATGCAGTGCGCTATCCATTTGGAAATGCTTTGTTTTGAAATGGCCTTACCCTCTGCCTCTGTAGCAAAACTTTCTAGCAGCTGGTCAGATTTTCTGAAAGGCTTAGTCCTATCAAGGTAGAACCTGAGCTGTCTGTGCACGTCCAAGGAGTGCAGGATCCTTTCCCCTTTATTCTGAGGGTTAGGGAAGAAGGTTGGCAAATGGATGGACTGGTTTAGAGCCACACTGGACACCAACTTAGGCATAAAGGACGGGTTAGTCCTGAGGGAAACCCTGTCAGCATGGAAAATAATGAAGGGTTCCACAGCCATTAGTGCCTGTAACTCAGACACTCTTCTTGCTGAAGTTACGCCTAAAAGCAAGGCTATTTTCCACGAGAGGAATTTTAACTCCGCTGAGGCAGCAGGTTCAAAAGGAGGAAGCGTGAGCTTTTCCAGTACAAAGTTAAGGTCCCAGGCAGGGGTGGGTGCTCTTCCTAGGGGGCCTTAAGTTGTTAGCACCTCTCAGTAACTGCTTGATGAAAGGGTGAGAAAATAGAGGTGGCTCAGTATTATAATGAGCTAAGATGGCAGAGGCATGAATCTTAATGGAGAAGGATAGGCCTCTGTGGAGTAGCTCTGCTAGGTAATCCGGGATTAGAGGTAAGGAGGGCACTGCTGTGTCCTTCCCTTGAGACTGATTCCAAGAACAATATCTTTTCCACTTTTCAGCATAGGATTTCCTAGTACTAGGCCTTCTGGCATCAGGAATGACGTCCAGCACCTGTTTGCGGAGGGCTGCTGGTGGGGTATTCAAGGGATTAGCCAGGCTGCAAGGTTTAGGGTTTGCAATTGAGGATGCAAAATCTGTCCCTCCTGCTGAGACAGCAAGGTAGGAGTCTGGTGAAGGTGCCAGGGTGGCACTGTTGTCAAGCTGCGTAAGAATGGGTACCAGTGCTGGCGTGGCCAGTCTGGGGCAATAAGCATTGCCCTTGGCCTGTCCTGTTTTATCTTGAGTAGTACTCTAGAGAGAAGGGGCAGAGGGAGAAAGGCATAAATAGGGAGGTTTTCCCATTGAAAGGATAGGGCATCAACCTTCTAGGCCCTGCTGTGATGGTTCCTGGTGCAGAATTTGTTCAACTGGTGGTTCTCGGGGGAGGCAAAGAGGTCCACCTCCGTTGTCCCCCCCACCCCCCGGATCAGATGGTTGAAGGTGTTGGGCTCCAATTTCCACTCGTGTTGGTCTAGGAGATTTCTTCTAATGTCGTCTGCCAGTGAATTTTGTTTGCCTGGCAGGAATTGAACTTGTAGATGCACTTGGTTGCTCAAGGCTGTGTTCCACAGGGCCATGGCTAACCTGCAGAGTGGGTAAGAATGGGTTCCCCCCCCTGCTTGTTTATGTACCACATAACTGTGCTGTTCTCTGGTTTTATAAGCAGCTGTCCTGGAAGGATTAGGTATTTGAAGGCTGTCAGAGCATTCTGTACAGCTAGCATCTCTTTTTGATTGATGTGTAGGAGAATCTGGCTTGGGCTCCAGTGGCCCTGAATGCATTTTCCTGCCATATGAGCCCCTCATGCATAGTCTGATGCGTCTGGTGTCAGGGTTTGGGCAGCGAGGGGTTGAGTGAAAAGCAGTCCCTTGTTGTGGTTGCATGCTTCTGACCACCAAAGGAACTCCACCCTTAGACAAGGTATGACAGAAATGACTGTTTCCAGGTCCTGAGAATGTTGGCACCAAGGACTTTTAAGTACCACTGAAGTTTCCTCATATGCAGTCTTGCATACAGAATTAGCAGAATCGATGAGGCCATAAACCTTAGAGCTTGCAGTATTTTTCTTGCAGCTAGCTGGGTTCTAGTAGCCATTTATTTGAAGTAATTTGTCAGATAGACCTGTTTTTCTGAAGTGAGAAATGCCATCTGAGAAGTTGTGTCCAAGCGTGCTCCCAGGAATACAATCTTTTGACTGGGCACCAGTTGAGAGGGATACAATCTTTTGACTGGGCACCAGTTGTGATTTCTTTTTGTTGATGGTGGACCCCCAATGAAGTGAGAAGGCTTTTTACAAATGCCAGGTGCTGAAGCAGCAATTCCTGACTGTCCGCTTGAATCAGGCAGTCGTCCAAATGTGGGAAAATTTGGATATTTCTCAGCCTGCAGTATGCAATGGCTGGAGCCAGGCACTTTGCGAATTCTGTGGGCGCAGTAGATAAGCCAAAGGGAAGAGCACAGAACTGACAGTGCATAGAGCCTGCCCTGAAACGTAGACATTTCCTGCATGACTCCCTTATGGGGATGTGCAGATAAGCTTCTTTTAAGTCTAGAGTGACTAACCAGGCATCCTTGGCTAGCATGAGAAGCTGTTGCAGGGTATGAAACTTGAATTTTGGGACCACCAGAAAGTTGTTGAGAATAGAAAGATCTAGGATTGGGTGCCAAAAGCCCTCTTTTCTGGGCACCAGGAAAAGTCTTGAGTAGAAACCCTGACCCCTTTGTTGTACTGGAACAGGATGAATAGCTCTGGTATTGAGCAGGGACAGTACTTACTTTTGAGCCTCTGCCCACTGGTTTGGAAACCTGTTTGGGGTTGGCAGTGAATGGAAGTAGAATTTGTACCCCTGGGATACAATGTTTAGGACTCATCGGTCCTGAGTAATGGACATCTAGTTTTTTGCATGAAGAGCAAGTTTTCCTCCTGGGGGCACAAGTAATTGGGCAGGGCTGGGAAGGATAATTGAAGTGTCATTGTGAAATTTTTCCATAAGGGGGTAGCTAAACACTCCCCGTTTTTGAGGTGAGGGCACTCCATTGTTTAGATCTCTGCATACCCTGAGACTGTAGTCTGGGTGGCCTGTTTTCTCTGGGTCTGGTCTGGGAAGGCCTGGCAGGGGCTGGAAAGGACCAGTTTTTTGAAGGCCAATGCCTACTGAATCTAGGTGGTTGCACTTGTAAGAATTCTTTGACAGTTTTGCATATAATTAGCTTTTTCTTTCATCTTTTTAAGCACTTCTTCTGCTTTGGTGGCAAACAAACGGTCCTGATTTAAAGGAGCATCTAATCGTTTGGATTTGACATGATCTGGCAAGGATTGTTCCCTCAGCCAAGCATGCTTTCTCAGTACAGACCCAGTGACTGCAGCCCTGCAAGATGCTTCTAGGGCATCAAAGCCACACTGCAAAGTATGCTTACCAATTTGGTTTGCAGAATGCATTAGCGCTTGTAAATCTTTATTTTCTGCAGAGTCCGGCAATGATACAATTTTTTGTTTAATTAGTTCCATAATATGTTTCTGGTACTTCAACATGTGAAACTGGCAATTCAATGCCCTGATATTAAGAGTTGCAGAGGTATATACCTTCTTACCCCATCTGTCTAAAGCTCTGGAATCCCTGTCCAAAGGGGTAGGATTTTTGGCTGTAGTAGCCTGAATACCTTTAGGCCCCTGGGAAATGGTCAATGGATCAGCAGTGGAATTCTTGGAGAAATTTGTGGGAACCAGGTACTCTGTAGTACCTGTCAGGTTTCCTAGGGTCCAGGGGTAATGTATCTGGAGTTAGACTGGAGTCCATAAAAACATCCAGGATGGGGGTATACCCAGAGGCCTGTGCAGAGGCAACTCTAAAAATTCTCCAACTCTCTTTTTGGACTGAGGGTAGTCTTGGCATTCCCAGTGGAAATGCTCTCTTAAAGTATGCAAAGTTTCACCAAAAGAAAAATCCTCTGGAGGGGAGGCAGAGGGAATGGATTTCTCTGCCTCTGTATCTTCATAGGCTGATAAGGACATGTCATGATAATCAGAACGATCAGAGTCATCAGACTCCTGGTCAGTAGAATCAGAAGGAAACTCAATTCTCTGTCTCTTAGCAGGTGAAGGTCTTCAGCCATTTTAAGCATTTGTTTTTCTGGCATGGGAGCTTGAGCATGCACTTTGGTAGTCAGTTTTCTAGGCACAGTGCATACTCTGGGCCTAAGAAACTAGGTAGTTCTGGCTAAAAACGAAGTTGTAGGTTTGATTTGAACATCGGTAGGACGGAATACACCCTCAGAAGCTGATGCCTGCATAGCGGCTCATCCGGACCCATCCAAGGTAGAGACAATCTGCAGGTTCCATAGTCGAAGAAGCATCTTGCGGCATACCAGACTCCGAATGGGTCTCAGCAGAGGCCTGCGAATCCACAGAAGCGGGCATCAGGGGCTGCACAAAGGTGCCTCACTGAGTACCAGTCGTCGGCAGTTTTGGACCTATGCGGTCTGTCTCTGTCTTTATCTTTGTTTTTTTTCGGAAAATCGATAGTCGGATGGCTTATCGAAGCCATTTTGGAATATGGAGAGCGAAAGAATTGTGACAAAGATAGCCCGACGACGAATGGTGCGGGCATTAAACAAGGCACAAAACCAACGTCGTGGTCAGGGCCTAAATGGGTGACGCAGTAAGAATGAAAATTTCTGTGAGGTATTTGCTTTCCACAGGCAAAACAATTGTTAACTTTTTCTGACATCGGTTAGAGCAAGAAAAAAGGATCCCCAATGGGGTACTTAGCTTTAGAAGACTTCAGGATTACAAACTATAAAACGAAAATTTCAGGTAGCGGCCAACCGGCACTTGCGAACTGCTTCTGTTTTGGGCTCCTTCTCAGCAAGAAAGACTGATGTAATGGCATCAGCTGCCTGTTTTATAACCCTGACGACTTGACGTCATGGAAGAAGCAACAGCATCCGACGCAGAAATACTAAGACTCTGGTATTCGGGCAGACTGCAGGCAGATAACCCATGTGTGATGACTGCAACAGTGAAACATGAAGAACATCCTTACTTTTCAATATTTTCATATATTATTGATACTTTTCTTATAAGAAGTAGTTGTAATTAGTTAATTAAGCTCATAGCTTTGTGTGTGTTTCCCTATTCCCTTGGTGTGTGCTTTTTCATATATTAATATCTGGCCTCGTTTTTCTTAGGCCTACTTAATCTTTAGAGTTTAAATACTGTTTAAATAGTGACCTTCTGTCACATATTTTCTTTAACAGTGTGTGCTTAGATAGTGACCTTTTGTCACAAGCTTAAGATAATTAAGAGTTTGGTTAGTGTGTTTCTGTAGTAAATAGCTTTGTTGTTGCATTTAAATAGTGACTTTCTGTCACAACGTTATATATTATCTGCTTAGATAAATAGTGTGTGTGTGTGTGTGTGTGTGTGTGTGTGTGTGTGTGTGTGTGTGTGTGTGTGTGTGTGTGTGAGACCCGTTAGCCATAGTTGGAAGGCTTGTGTCTTTTGCATTTAGCCTGTATTTTTGGAAGGCTTATTGTTATAGTTTACAGTTGTTGGGTGTGTCTAATTTTTTTGTCATGGCTGATGAGAAGGACAAACACCCTAAATCAGGATTCAAAAAATGCCCTAAATATGGGCAGAAAATGTCTGACAGTCATGTCAACTGTGTTTATGGTTTAGCAGCATTACATTTGCAAGAAACCTGCTCCATATGCCATTCCTTTTCTTCTCAGGTTCTCCAAGAGAGAAAGAGGAAACTTATTGATAGGGGTTTACTGAAACCTTCTTTCCAGGACGCTTTGAGCGACCAGGATGGATCCAGTAAGTCCTCAAAGTCTTCCAAGACTTCCATTGAATCGAAAAAATCTAAAAGGTCTGACATCGGCTCCACAGGTCTCGGAGCAGACTGCCTTATATTTTTGGAGCCAGTTCTCGGTTTTGGAACCAGTATCCAAAATTCCAAAATCTCCACTGTTACAGTCGGTACCACCTTTGATCCATTCATCTCGGTCTTCCATTAGCCTTTCAGATTTGGATGTGGATCGTGTGGTGCAGAAGCATTTATAGGCACTGGCTTTTACAAAATTTTTACTGGCTCCAACCCAAGCGACTTCGGAGCCGAAGACCCTTATGCCAGCTACAACACTTCCTCCGCCATACAGGTCCTTCGGAGTCAGACTTTTTGATTGTGGAGCCTTCGGAGCAGACGCCTGCTTCAGTGTCTTCGGCTCTGCTTACTCTTATGTCCTTGGCACCGACTGAGGACTCTAGGAGCCGACATTCTCTGGTCGGGTCCGGGGAGGATAGTCGGACCAACTTGTCGGTACAGACTCTTCCTCTCGGGGTTTCGGCTCGGATGAGCTCGGCTCCTACCTCTGGCTCGGAGCCCACTGTCCCGGTGCCGGGGGTATCGACAGTTTCCTCGGATCCGTTGTTCACTTCGCATCGGAGCAGGAGTGCCTTCGAAGCCATGAGGGGAGTTATGTCTCCTAAGACATCCTCGACCTCAGGTCCAACTTCTTCCTCCCCTAAAGCACCTGTGTCTGCTTCTACTTCACAGATCCTGGCAAAGCGTAGACACCCAGAGCCTTAGGAAACCCCATTGGGTGGCCCATGCTCTTCCGAGACCTCACCAGAAGCTCCCACTGATGAGGTTCCCAGGAAGAGACTTTGTAGCAAGAGGAACCATCTAGACTCCCCACAGGAGTCCCTGACATCCGATACTGACTTGGATGAATCAGAAGGGTCCCGAAGGTCCCCCTCTGAGGATATCTCATTTGCTGAGATACGAGAAATCCTTAGGCAGAGGGGTGACTGGCAGTCCACAAACCCTACTGAAGACGAGTCGGTTCTCCTGAAGGCTCTTGGGTCTCAGCCCTCCACCTCTTGGGTGTCTCCACCCTTCGATGAGCTTATGCAGCTGGTCTCACAAAGGGCGTGGGAATCTCCGGACACCATGGAGCCTGTCTCTAGGTGGCCTAATAAGTTTATCTCTGCTCCCCAAAACAATTCCTTTCTGACCAAGGGTGTGCCAGTTGATGCCATGGTGGTGGCGGCAGCCACCAAAAAGGAAATTTCAGAAACTTCCTCTTCTATCCATCCTCCTAACAGATTCCAGGATCATGGATAGACATGGGAAGCGCACTTTTAGTTCAGCAACTTTTGCACTCTGCTCAACTACGTAACCCATTTCACGAGACTGCAAAGAGATCTCCTTAAAGAGCTAGGAGACGCTCTTCAGGGTACAGTAGCTGCAGGTGCTTCAGACAAAGTTGCCTCCCAGCTTGCTACCCTCAACTCCATTGTTAACTCGTCCATGCACCTCATTTCTTATGCAGCTGATGGAATAAGCAGGGCAGCGGGTACAGGAATTGCTCTTAAGAGACACTCCTGGATGCACTTGTGTTCCTTCGTGGAGCCTTTCAAGTCATCCTTTATGAATACCCCTTTTGAGAGCACATCCCTATTCGGGCCCAAAGTTAAGGAAATTTTGACCAGGTGTGAGCAGGAAGGAAAGACTGTCTGTCGTTGTCAGTTTTTCCACCCCTACCAGATCCTATCCCAAGGGTCAAACGGGAGGGAAAATGTGGTTCCGAAGAGCCCAAGGAGCCTTTCAGGACACATGTGGTGAACCTTCCTCCAGGGGCAGAGGAGGGGGCAATAATGGAAGACGCCACCCTCGCGGCAGAGGGGGTCTGCAAAACCAGGGTGACAGAGATCACTTCTTTGGGAAGCCCTACCAGCGCTCCTGAAAGGAGGCCCAACTGTCCTACTCTGGAGGCAGTCAGGGGTCGATTATCTTTGTATCCAGATGCCTGGCTAAAAAATAACAAACGATAACTGGGTACAAAGTATCGTTTCCAGAAGATACTTCATTCCTTTAGCCACACCCCCTTCACTGACAAGGAAAATCCCAGACGTTCCACCCAGTTACAGGGAACAGGCAACAGTAGGAGGTCCAAAGGTTGCTAAGAAAAACAGTCATCCAACCAGTCCCAGCAGACCAGACAGAATCCGGAACTTACTCAAGATTCTTTTTAGTTCCAAAAAAGACAGGGGACTGGAGACCTATATTGGACCTCATCAGGCTAAACAAATCTGTCAAGAAATAGAAGTTTCGGATGGTCATGCTTCGGTCGATACTTCCCCTTTTTAGGGAAAGACAATTGGATCTGCTCGATAGATCTCCAGGATGCGTACTACCACATAAAAATGGCCAGACCATCCAGGAATCATCTGCGCTTCTGGCTGGGAGCCAATCATTACCAGTTTAGAGCCCTGCCCTTTGGTCTCACTACAGCCCCCAGTGGGTTCACCAAATGTATGGCAGTGGTCACAGCTCACCTGAGACGTCTAGGATTCCAGGTGCTTCCGTACCTAGATGATTGGCTCCTCACCGCCACCACCAGGCATCAACACATTCAAGCCAGGGACTCCACTCTGTCACTCTGCAGCCAGCTGGGCATTACAATAAACTCAGAAAAATCTGCTTTGTCGCCATCGCAACATACCATTTTTATCGGAGCAGAACTGGACACTACCACCACCACACTAAGACTTCCAGTAGAAAGAGTCTTACTACTCCATCAGCAGGTCCGCATTCTGATATCCAAAAACAAGGCTCCAAAAACAAGGCTCCAACATCAGAAGTTCCAAAGTTGTTGGGTATGATGGCAGCTGCAATTCTGGCCATACCGCTGGGTTGCATGCACATGCAGATACTGCAATGGCTATTGTTCACTCAATAGTCTTACCAAGAGCTTCCCATGTCTCACCTGATAATGATCACAAAGTCTTGCAAAAAGGATCTTCAGTGGTGGTTGATTTCACTTCATGTCACAATATTACATCCCTTTGTTTTACCCCCACCAGCGGCTGATAGGGTGGGGGGGGGGGCATTTTCAAGGAAGGACAGCCCAAGACACATGGACCGATCAAGAGACATATCTGCATATCAATGTCCTGGAGATGAGAGCAGTACTTTTGGCATTGCAGTACTTCCAGGACTCTCTTCCTCTGGGTATGACTGCGATTCAAACAGACATGTCAGTGGTCTTGTACTTGAACAAACAAGGAGGAACCAGGTCATATCCCCTTTGTCGTGAGGCCCTAAGAGTATGGCAAGTGGGCTATATCCACCCAGCACTTTCTGTTAGTAATGCAGATCCTGGGAAAATTCAATGTGATAGCAGACAAGCTAAGCAGAGCAATTTTGTTGCCCCACGAGTGGTCCCTCAAAAAATAAATAGCGGACAGGATATTCCGCAGATGGGGTCAGCCTTGCTGCAACCTTTTTGCCAGTTACATGAACACGAAATGCAAAAGCTATTTTGCCCTGATTCCCCCTCCGGGAAAAGCCTCAAGGGACGCACTCATTCACGATTGGCCTCCGGGTCTCCTCTATGCATTTCCACCAATCCCATTGATACCCAAGGTTCTACAGAAAGCAAAAACCCTGGGAAAGATCATCATTCTAATAGCCCCTCAATGGCCTCGTCAGATTTGGTTCCCCTTCCTTCGACTTCATCTTTTGGAGCACCCTTGGATTCTGGACCCAGTTCTAGACCTGCTGACGCACTCGTCGGGGGAACTTCATCCCTCTCTGCAGTCCCTGAAGCTGACAGCTTGCTGCTCCAATTCCCATCATAGCCAGGTTCCATAACCTTTCCAATGAGATGAAGCAAATTCTCTTATCCTCTCATAAATCTTCTACGAGGAAACTATACCTTAGCAAATGGAAAACATTTTCTATATGGGCCTCTGAAAAAAATATTGATCCTTACCAAGCCCCTATGGCTTCCATTTTAGAGTTCTTGAATATGACTTTCAATAAAGGAGCTGCAGCAGCAACATTTCGTGTTCAACTTGCTGCCATTTCTAACTTTCATCTTGGATTCGAAGGACTGATCATTGTCACACAAACAATCCAAAGCTTTTCTCAAAGGGACTTTTCATCTCAGACCACCTGTGAAATCTCCCTATTCCCCATGGAATCTACATTTTATGCTTTCCCACATTATTCTTCCTCCATTTGAACCAGTTTCCTCATGTGACCTCACATTTTTGTCATGGAAAACTACCTTTTTAGTAGATATTACTTCTGCCCGCAGAGTGTCAGAGCTTCAAGCCTTGTCCATTAAGCCTCCTTATTTGATTTTCCATGCTGACAGAGTCTCACTTCGAACAAAACCCTCCTTTTTGCCTAAGGTTTGCACTGAAACTAATCTTAATCAAATTACTGATTTGCCAGTTTTCTTCCCCAATCACTAACAATCTAGAATACATGCCGCAGAAACTTGATGTTTACAGACAGCTCAGATTTTACTTGGAAAGAACAAAAGATTTTAGGAAATTGGAACAGCTTATTGTTTCATTTTCAGATTCCAGGAAAGGTATGCCAGTGGCTAAAACAACTCTGTCTAAATGGTTATCTGATTGTATCACATTTGTTTATTCAGCTGTCAATATGCCCTTACAACAAAAAAATTAAGGCTCACTCAACCACAGCAGTGTCTACATCCTCTGCCTTTTCTGCCAGGCGTCCTATTGATAACATTTGTGCAGCAGCCACTTGGTCAAGACCTCATACCTTTATCACTCATTACAAAGTTGACAAGGCTTCCAGGGACATGGCCTCCTTTGGATCCACAGTTCTGAAAAATATACTCCCGTGAGCCAGCCGAGAGAGATGGTGCTTGGGACGCTGCCCATTGGTAAGAATGAACGGCGAGATAGAACTTCACATAAAGAAGTTATGTACTTAGCATATCGTTCCATGAGAGTTGCTCATCTCACCTTCATTCTTACGTCCCTCCCTCCCTCCTACCCCCTCCTGGGCTTTTAGAAGACCGAGATGCTGGATCCTTCCTGGTTGTTCAACCCTTCTATACTTCCTCTTATGGAGTGATAGAATGACACATGGTATTATTATACACAGCAAACAAGATCTGAAATAACTCTAGGTGCATCATGGGATAGGGGACTTGGCCTCGAGCTATTTGAAGACCTCGAGCTTTGTAATAGGCCGACTCGGATCTGTATGAATGAAGGCGAGATGAACAACTCACATGGAATGTTATGGTAAGTACATAACTTCTTTTTCTATTGACTGGGAAACATACACAACCTCCAACTTGCAGGCACAACGTTTCCTGAACTTTAACACAAAAACATATCCACGTAGCCAAGTGGTTAGTGTTACTGCCTTATGTGCAGCAGGTGCAAGGTTTGAATACATGGAAGGGAAATTAAGCATTTATTTAAGGGTGGGAGGTTGGCAAAATGGTTATCGTGATTTCCTTACAGGCACAAGGTGCACGGTTTGATTCTCACCAGAGGTAATTGGCTAGGCTTAAAATGGCCCACAAGGCCAGTTAAGCCTAGTAACTCTATGAACCTATGAACACCCTGACCCTGGCAGTGTGCACTCCAACCAAAGGTTCAAACATACTGGAGCTTGCACCCACCAAAATGGGAGAGCACTGAACCCCCCCCCCCCCCCAAGTATCACATCCTCATTGGTTAGGGTGGATCACAAAGCTATCTCCTCTGAAATAAAATTCAGCTTCAGAGGTGCTTGACACCTGGAAGCATCAGTGGGAGTTACAGTGTAAGTTTTACTTTCTTATTGTATATGTTTGGAGCTTTTCTACTTATGTCACCGCTGAAAAAGGGCTTTTTGTGCCCAGTCAGACTAACCCTGTTAACAAATATCAAATAAATAAAATCTAACTAAAAATGTAACAGTCGGGAACCTTTCTAAAGCATACTATACCCAATTAGATGACAGTCTGTCAAACTTCAATGCCCCCATGAACCCGATAAAAGCAACCTATATGGAATGGTTTATAGAATTCCTGTGCAACCATGTAAACAGTAGCATATAGGCAGCAGTATCTACCAGAAGTAAGCTCACAACAAACAACAAAAACAAACCACACTGCTGGAATTATTCTAAAAAAAAAACCAGCCCTAAGAGTTGACTCAGCAATTAGGAATTTAGGAAAATATATAGAAAGCAATCTGGACTTTGACCAACACACAGCCAAGACAGCAAGAAAAATCATTCTATGTTGCCCAACTTATAAGTAAGGGTAAAGCATCCAGGTCCAAGGAAGTTACAGTACCACTTTACTCAGCCCTTACCAAATCCATCATTAAGTAGAACGTCCCTTTGGCATGTACCTGACAACACATTTGCAAGAGGTGAAATGCCCACAGAGGTACCTTACTAAGAGAAAGTATAGTTCTGTAAAATCTTACTATAATGATAGATGTCCTTCTCTTCACTGCTGCAGTATTCATAACATGAGGGATTCTCTGCCAAGGTCGACCCAAGCCTTTTACTATTTAGGAGTATGTGAGACTTCACACATATGCTCTCTGTGTACGTCAGACAAAAAACAATGTCTGCAGGTACTATCCTCAGAAATGAAAGCCCCAGAAGGAATGCCAGTCCAAGGAAACAAAAAGGTAAATCATGTATTCATAAGAAAAAGCAAAAACCAGGGGGTTAGGAGGGAAGGACAGAATGCTGCAACAGTGAAAAGGGCATCTATCATTATGGTAAGATTTTACACAACTACACTATGTCCTTCTATTCCACTGCTGCAGTATCATAGTAGGAGGGAAAGCACCATAGCTCTATAGAAAGCCATGGAGAATGGCCCTATCAAAACCAGCTCTAGCTCTGGAGACTCCATCCAACTTGTAGTGTTTGGTGAAGGTATTTACGGAAGTCCAGGTAGCTGCCTCAAGAATGGAGTTAGTGTCCAAATCTTTGAAAAAAGCACCAGAAGAAGCCCTAGCAGAATGAGCCTTAACAGAAAAGGGAAGGCTTTTACCATGAGAAACATAAAAGGAAACAGCCTTAGAAATCCAAGAGGAAAGAGTCTGCTTTGAAACAAGCAATCCCAAAGACCTGGGATGAAAAAAAAAACAAACAAAAAGCTGATCAGATTTCTTGATTACCTTGTTTTTTTCCAAATAAAATCTGAACTGTCTATGCACATCCAAGGGATGTAATACCTTCTCACTAGGTGAATGTGGAGAAGGGAAAAAGGTTGCCAAATAAATGGATTGATTAAGTGAGAACTCGTTCACATCCTTGGGCATAAAAGAAGAGTTAGTACGCAAAGACACCCTGTCCTTATGGAAAACCAGAAAAGGTGAAACCATAAGAGCTTACAGCTCAGACACCTGTCTAGATAAAGTCAAAGCTAACAACAAAAGTCTTTCAAGAACAATGATGCAAAGAAGCTGCGGCCACAGGTCCAAAAGGAGCCAAAGTCAATTTTTCTAAAACAAAATTAAGATCCCAAGGAGGAGGAACAGGCTTCTTTGGAGGTCTAATATGAAGGACGCCTTTGGGGAATTGTTTAGCCTCAAACCTAGAAGCTAAAGGAGGAGATAAAGGCAGACAAGCAAAAACAGTTGACAAGTGGGCCTTGACAGAGGAATAGGCCAACCTAGCATTGAGCAACTCACACAGAACCAATGGAACATCCAAAGTCAACAGATTCAAGTTATGTGAAAGACAGACAGAAAACATTTTCCATTTAGATAAGTAGGATTTCCTTGTACTGGGTTTCCAAAGCATGTCCTCAAAAAAAAAAAAAAAAAAGGGGGGGGCTGAAAGGAATCAAACTCCTAGCACCCACAGAATCAATTGAAAAGTTAACAGGTGGGGATGGATAACAGATCCTTTGTTTTGTGTGAGAAGGTCCATCCTGTGAGGTAACCTGTTATGAATATCCTTGGCTAAATGCAGAAGAGGGGAGAACTAATGCTGTCCTGGCCAAAAGGGTATAACCCGCAAGATTTCTGGTTGGTCCTGAACAGGACCTTTGGAATGAGAGGAAGGGATGGGGATATGCATCAAGAATCACCCCTTCCAAGAAAAAGATAGGGTGTTTACCTTCCAAAACAGATGACCTGAGACTCTGGCACAAAACAGAGGAAGTTGCCTGTTCAGAGAGGAGGCAAATATATCTATTTGAGGAGTACTTCATAGGTTGGTACTAGGCTATTGGCCCTAGGGCCTATACAAGCCTAGCCTAACAATTCCCTGGCTATTTCTTCCCACAACATTTACTTCCCTGGACCCCTGTCTAGCAGGGTGACGGATGTGATCCCTGGGGTAAATTTCCAATCTCCCATCCAATTGTCAAGGTTCCTTTTGAAGAGGGGCAAAGAGGCGCTCTGCTTGACATGTATAGGCAGTCTATTCCAGAGTCTGGGAAGTCTCTGGGTCAGGAACCTCTCTCTCCAGCATGTTTTGCTCATTGTGATAAGGTTTAGATCCATGGAGTATGTGGCTCTGAGGGATCGGGATTTCTTTAAATGTAGCATGACCAACAGCTCTGGGTTCGACAAGGCCTTGTATGTTAAGCAAAGATTGCCTCTGAGTAGACGATATGCGACAAGATTATAGCTGGAGTTTCTTTAAACAGTCAGCACAGGGCATCTGCTTTAGGCCTGTGATTCTTTTAGTGAGGTATTTCTGTGGCCTTTCCAGTTGTTGCAAAGGTCTTGAGAGGTACATACCAAATGGGGCATTGTATCCTATAATGGGTCTAATAAGGGATGAGTACAGTGGGGCAATGACCTCCTTTTTTCTGGATGAAAAGCCCTTAGTGATGAGGTGTGCCACATAGAAGGATTTCCTGAATGTTGGGGCAATGTGGTTATTGAAGATGAGACCACTGTCCCCCTGTGTCCCCTAAGTCTCTTATCACACTTTCGGTGTTTAGTGTACTGCCACCTATGTGATAATTCACGGGTACATTTTTTTCCCAAAGGGGATAACTACACATTTCTTGGCATTGTGCTTGAGCCCATGGCTCTGGTAC
This sequence comes from Protopterus annectens, assembly GCF_019279795.1. Taxonomy (NCBI): domain Eukaryota; kingdom Metazoa; phylum Chordata; order Ceratodontiformes; family Protopteridae; genus Protopterus; species Protopterus annectens. Next base: position 47,025,443 of record NC_056729.1, read on the forward strand.
CAAGCATCTGTTTCTGTAAGGCCCTTTTGTAGAATATCCACATCATTTGGGGATTTAATAATGGCTCCCAGTTTGCAGTCATCCGCAAACTTTTTTAACCAGAGTCCCTTAGTGTTGGCCTGTACTTCAGAGAAGTAGATGCCAAACAAGAGCGATCCCAGGACTGAACCCTGAGGGACTCCATTTGTCACTTGTCCGGAGCTGGATTTGGAGTCGGCTACTTTTACAGTGCGAGTTCTGTCAGTAAGCTAGTTGGCAACCCATCGAGTGACATAGGGATTAATGCCCAGCTTAGTAAGTTTATCTATGATTCCAGAGTGAGGGATGGTGTCAAAGGCCTTAGCGAGGTCCAGATAGGCTGTGTGTACCACCTTACCCTCATGCACAGCTCTAGAGACTGATTTGAAGAAGTCAATCAGGTTCAGGAGACAAGATCGGCTCTTCACGAACCCAAACTGCATGGGGTCCAGTGTTTGAAGGTTGCCAATGTCTTTGTTTATAAGTTCCATGATAATACATTCTATGGCCTTGCAGATCAGGTTCATCAGACTGATGGGCAGTGGATCCCCCCTTGTGGAGTGGGATAACTGTAGCTGTGTGCCACTCAGTGGGCATGAAGCCTGAGGTGAGGCTATGATTAAACATGACACTTAGGTGGGGTGCCAGTTCATTTTGTAGTTCATGTAGTACATAGCCCAGGATGTCATCTGGTTCCATGTATGCTGTATTCTTAGCTTTGGAGAGTGCGGATTTTACGTGTGGTCGTTATTACCGAAATTTGTCAATCTGTCGGTATTGAGATGGGCCCTTTAGAGGGTGAGAAGGGGGGTGAAGTTGGCACTGAATTGATTTGCCAGGATATTGGCAATATCCTTGGGATCAGTATATTTAATGGCATTCTGTTGTAGTACAGAACAGATCTGAGCATTGCCATTTACATTCTTGACATAGCTATAGAATGCCTTGTGGTTGGTCTTTGGAATCTTTGGCAATTTTCTTTTCGTAACTAGCTTTGGACGATTTTATGAAGGATCTCAGCTTCTTACTGAGGCTGGTAAGGGAGTTTTTTGTATCCTGGGACTTTCCTCTTTTCTGCAACAGTTTCTTCTTTTTGTTGTAAAGTTTATTTATGGCAGGGGACCACCAGATTGGCTTCCTTTTTTGGAGGAGAGAGACTTGGTTCTATTTGGGACAGCACGATTCATGCACGAGTGGATGTGCTCGTACAGTGCCTTAGTGCAGAATTCAGCAGTTGAACTTTCAGTTCCCATCTGCATGGGTGTCATAAAGTTTGTCACTTCTGATTTGAGTAGTATGAAGTTGGCTTTGGAGAAGTTTTTCACAGAGGTTTCCTTACTGGGATGGGGTGGGGGAGGGATGTGGATGTCAAGAGTGATTAGCTTATGGTCAGATCTGACCAACGAGGGGGTGACCATAGGTGTGGAGCATTGATTTCCCACGTTGGTAATGACCAGGTCTAGGATATTAGAGCCCCTGGTGGGACTATGGATTGGTTGATCCAGGGCACTGGTACTTATGAATTCCAAGAACTGATGAACAATGCCCAGAAAGACATACACATCCCTATGAAACATCCATTCATGGGATTGAGACAAATACCTGCTCAGAGTGTCTGTCACATGAATTTGACTGGAGGAGATGTATACTTCCTGAACAGTCACCTGACACTGAACTGCAAGTTCCCATGCCATGAGAGCTAGCCTGCAAAGAAGGTAAGATTTTGCCCTCCCTTTTGTTTACATACCAGAGAACTTTGGTGTTGTTGGTAAACAATTACAATTGAGGAGACATTGAAGAACAAAAATAAGGATGAAAATCCTGAAGGACCAGCAGAAGCACTCATCTCTTTGAAGCTGATGTGTTCCTTTCTTTGGGAAGGTGATCAGACTCCTTGTACCTTCATGGAGCTGAAAGTTGCTCCCCAACCTATATTTGAATTGTCCATGAACAGCTCTTGAGAGGGAAGAGGAGGATGCAGAGGGAGACCTGGGTTCAGGGCCACCTGCTGAATCCACCAATGGAGTTCCTTTTTCAGACAAGGAAGAAGGGGAACCAAAGCCTTTAGGGGATGTGCATGCTGCATCCATAATGTTTTCAGGAACGACTGAAGCTTCATTTAAAGTTTGGCCAGTATTGGAACGCTGTATAACATGAATCCCAGAAGCCTGAGGAACTCCCTGGCTGTGACAGAGAACAGAAGATGACTTTAAAAGAATGACATGAGTGACTGAGCCTTTAGCCTTTAGAGGGAAGAGAGAGGTCAGCATAAGGTTTGTTTGAATCCAGCACCTAATGACTTAGTGAAGTTTATGTTGAACCAGAGGCTTTGCAGAAGGGAGATAGCGAAGTGTTGTTTCTGCAACAAGATCTCTGGAGAAGAAGATGTCTGAAGCAGAAGGTTGTCTAAGTAAGGGAAACTTGGATGCTTGAAGCCTGCAAAAAAAAAGTTACAGGTGCTAGGCATTTTCTGAATACCTCTGCGGCAGTAGAAAGGGCAAAGCAGAGAACTGTAAAATGCAAGGAAGAAACAGAGAAACGTAAACATTTCCTGCAAAGGGGATGAATGGGAATGTGAAGGTAAGCATCCTTGATATCCAGTGATGCCATAAAAGCCTGAGAAAAATGAGAGGAAATAAGGTCTGAAGGGACAAGCATGTGAAAAGAAGGAACCTTCAAGGAGGGTGCTGAGGTGAGAGAGGTCCAGAACTGGTGGTCTCTAGGGGAGCATGCTATCTGGGCACTAGAAACATCCTGGAATAAAACCCTCTTCCTCTGTGGGTGAGTGGAAACTCCTGAATTGTTCCTTGACTCAATAACATCTGAAGGACCTCTGGGAATAAATGCAATTGGTCCCAGAGTGATTGAAGAATGCCCATGATGGGAGAAGAGATTTCCAGACCAGGAAGTAACCTTTCTGAATAATGGAGAGAACCCATGTGTCCTCAGTGATGTTTCCCTAAACAGAAAGAGACAGAGAAAGATAAAAGAAAAGAGGAACAGGGCTGTGGAAAGAGTGGAAGTCACAGACTATCTGGCTTGTCAGGGAAAGGCTGCTTCTGTGTAGGAGCAGACTGACAAATCTTAGGTGGAGAAGCCTACTTTAACTCTCTTTAGACATAGATGGAAGAGTGAAGCCTATTTACTTATAAAGGCAGTCATGGAAGGATAACTTCTGTGAAGCTTAGGTACAGGTGAGACAAAAATGTGTTTCAAATCCTGGAACTCCTTGCCTTTCTCCTGCAAAGACTTAAATAAGTCAGCCACAGCAGACCCAAACAAAGCTGAGTTACCCAGAGGAGAACCAAGTAAAGAATAGTTGCGTAAGAACTTACCATAATCTTAGATGTCCTTCTCTTCTATGTTGCAGTATTCATAACAGTAGGGGGTTGCTGCTTGCAGCGCCACCGTCCAGCCAGCATACCAAAGTCTTTGTATAGGAGGGTACGTGTGACGTCTGCTACCAGAGCCATAAACCGATGTTAGGTATAAAAGTGACATCCTGCACGTACCCTCATCAGAATTGTTTTGCCACATAAAGTAGTGCCCATGAGGTTAGACCAGGAGCCCCCCCCCCCCCCCCCGTGAGACCCCTAGACTTACATGCAGGCCAGTCCCAGGGCAGTGGGATGGCTGTGTAGGTAGAGACCTGTGGGAAAGATGGCAATGTGCCCTCAGGGGATACCTGAAATAGTAGTTGGAAAAGAAGCAGGGGGAAGGTGGGTGGGACGGAATACTGCAACATAGAAGAGAAGGACATCTAAGGCTATGGGTAAGTTCTTACACGACTATTCTACGTCCTTCTATTCTGATGTTGCAGTATTCATAACAGCAGGGAGAGTACCAGAGCTTTAAGTATGAACCTGGGAAGAGGAAGGGTTTGTGTGGTCAAGTAAACCCTGTAGGATATTCCTGGCAAATCCTGTTCTAGCACGGGATGCTATGTCCAGCTTTTAGTGCTTGGTGAAGGTGTGTACTGAGATCCAAGTAGATGCTTCTAGAATAGAAGAGGAGTCTATGCCTTTGAAAAAGGCAGTAGAGGAAGCAGCTGCTCTGGTAGAGTGGGGTTTTATGTTTCATTGTAAGGATTTCCCATGGTGGGAGTAGCACAAGGAAACAGGCTTGGAGATCCATAAGGCAATGGTTTGTTTAGAAACAGCTTTCTCTAGGGCTCTGGGATGTAAGGAAGTAAATAGCTGAGCCTACTTCCTGACCTCTTTGGTTTTGTCTAAGTAGTATCGAAGTTGTCTGTGTACATCCAGAGAATGCAAGGTCCTTTTTGAGGCATTTTGTGGATGAGGATAAAAGACTTGTAGGTTAATAGATTGGTTCAACGAGAGTTCATTAACTACCTTGGGCATGAAGGAAGGGTTATGTCCTGAGGACACCTCTGTCCTTGTGGAAAACAAGGTAGGGACATGTGGCCATCAGGGCTTGGATCTCTGAAACCCTCCTGGCGGAGGTGAGGGCAACTAGCAGCACTGTTTTCAGTGTGCAAAGTTTCAAGGAAACAGAATGTGCTGGTTCAAATGGGGGTAAGGTTAGTTTTTCTAAAACAAAGTTTATGTCCCACAGAGGAGGAATGGGTTTCCGTGGGGGTTTGATGTGGAGGCCTCCCCTTAGAAAATGTTTGACTTCCAGTCTGGATGCCAGAGGTGGTGAAATGGGCAGACAGGCAGAAATGGAAAACAAATGGACTTTGATTGAAGAATATGTTAGTCCAGTTTGGAGTAGCTCATACAAGTAGGATAGGACCTTTGGAATGGGGGTAGTGACGGGGTCATGGTTGTTCCTATGACACCAATAGGAGAGTCTGAGACACTTAGCTAGATAGTTTTTCCTTGTGCTAGGTTTTCCGACCTCCTGCAGAACACGGAGTACGTCCACTGAATAAAGGTGTCTGTGAGGGTTCAGAATCCTATCACCCATAAGGTCAGTCTTAGGTTGTTTATCTGTAGGTGTAGCAGGGATCCCTTGCTCTGTGCGAGTAGGTCTAGACAGTGGGGTAACTTGTGGTGATTGCCCTTGGCTAGAGAAAGTAGGAGGGGAAACCAATGCTGTCTTGGTCAAAAGGGGGTCACCAGCAGGTTTTTGGTTTGTCCTTCTGAATTTTTAGGAGGACGTTTTGGATTAGAGTAAAAGGGGGGTAAGGCGTACAGGTACATCCCCTCCCCATGAGAAGGAGAAGGCATCCACTTTCCAAGCTTGTGGGTGTGAGTTCCTTGTGTAGAAGGTGGGCATCTGCTTGTTGACTGGGGAGGCAAACAAGTCTGCTTGTGGAATATCCCACCTGTGTATCAAGTCTAAGAACACCTCTCTCTGAAGCATCTATTCATGAGAGGGTGCTGAGGTACTGCTGAGTGCGTCTGCCATAACATTCTGAGCTGAGGGAATATACATGGCTACTAAGTGTACCCTGAGAGAAGCAGCTAGATTCCATATCTGTATGGCCAGGCTGCATAGCAGGTAGGACCTGGCCACCCCTTGCTTATGTACCACAGGACAATCATATTGTCTGTGATTACTTTTAAGGCTCCTGGCAGGACAAGAGGGTTTGAATGTGAGAAGGGCTAATAGCAGGGCTCCCATTTCCTTGATGTTGATGTGGTCTTTTCCCCTTAGAGAAGACCATTTTCCTTGTACTGAGAGGTGTTGTTGGTTTGTTTGTAACACTGCACCCCAGCCCCAGGTCTGAAGCATCTGTGGATAGCTGTTGTGGTGCTGGAATCTGGAGATGGATCCCCAGGTTGGTCTGTATTGCAGACACACACCAGTGGATCTCCCTTTTTAGGTACAAGAGAAGTGGGAGTGGAGAGTCCAAGGGTTGGGAATGTTGGGCCCATAGGTTTTTTAACACTCACTGAATTTTGCGCATGTGGAGTCTTGCCAAAGGCAGCAAGGGTATGAGGGATGCCATGTGGCCTAAAAATCTCAGGAATTCCAAAGCTGTCAGGGTGGTTTGGATAAATATCTGATTGAACTACAGGTAGAGTTCCTGAATCCTTTGGTCTGGGATGAAGGCCTTCATGCAGTCTGTGCATAGTCTGAACCCCAGGAAAATCATGTCCTGTGAGGGGATCAGGTGAGACTTTTCTACACTGATCGCGAGGGGATCAGGTGAGACTTTTCTACATTGATCGTGAACCTCAGAAGAAAAAGGGCATTCAATACCTGTTGTAGATAGAGTAGGAGTTGGTGGTCTTGATGCAGGATGAGTAGGTCACCTAAGTATATTTGTATACACTGGGTCCTGCAATGAGCAATGAAGGGGGTTAGACACTGTGCAAACACTCTTGAGGCAGTGGAGAGACCAAAAGGCAATGCAGAGAACTGAAAATGACAGGAACCTACTGAAAATCTGAGGAATTTCCTGTACTCCGGATGAATGGGGATGTGGAGGTAGACATCTTTGAGATCTAGGGCTACCATGAATGCCTAGGAAGGGATAAGAGCAAGCGAACTCGTAAGGTGATCATTTTGAAACTGGGTACATGGAGGAAGAGGTTGAGAAAGGATAGGTCTGCAAGCACCCTCTTTCCTTGGTACCACAAACATTCTGGAATAGAAACCCGTGTTCCTTTGGGGGGGCACTAGTTCTATGGTGCCTTGATTTAAAAGTTGATGAATGATGGGTGGGAACAGGTGGATTTGTTTCCTTGGTGGTTGAGGAATCCCTTGGAAAGATGGGAGCATCCACCAAGTCAAGTAATATCCTCTCTTTATGATGGAGAGGACCCGCTGTTCTGTTAATCTCCGCCAGAGAAGAGGGTGATTCGGAAGGGATAAGGGTGTTGCTGGATGCAGAGGGAGTGAGTCACAGTGGAGGAGGCCTGGATTGGTCAGGCTGGCTCCGAAAGGGCGTGGTAGAGGAGCTGGAGGGAAATCTGGGAGTAGAAGTCTTCTTTGGCTGTCTACGTCCCTTTGATTGTGGTGGAGGGTTTCTGAGGATAATTCCTATGAAATCTAGGAAAAGGAGACACCAGAAGGTGTGAGGTTCTGTAACTCTTTACCCTTCTCTAGGAGGGATTTGAGGAGTTCAGCTGAAGCTTGGCCGAAAAGGGCCTTATCGTCTAGGGGTGCATCCAGAAGTTTAGTTTGAACATCCATGGGAAGGGGCTGTAGCCATACCCAGGAATAGTGCTGAAGCACTGATCCAAAAGCAGCAGCTTTGAAAGAAGCTTCTACAAAACCATTGCTGCACTTAATAGAGTGCCTGGTCACTTGCGATATGATGCTGTGGAAAGAAGTGAATGTAGTTGTGCTTTAGTAGAGGAATCTTGAACCAGAGCAAGGAGGGTAGAGGCTTTTGAAATGGTATCAAGAACATACCTAGCCATATGGGTCTGGTAGTTCAGGGCCCTAATGGTCAGAGGGGAGGAGGTTTACACCTTTTTTCCTGTCCTGTCCATAAATTGACTGTACATCGGTTGGACAAAGGGCAGTGGAAGGTAGTTGTCAGGCTATCTTATCTGGAGACACAGCTATAACAGCTGGGTCAGCAGGAGGGTTCTTGTAAAGAAACTGCTCATCTTGGGGGACCCTATAAAATTGATCAGGTCGTTTAGCTGCTGGTGGCTGGGAGTCAGGAGACTGTGAGGCAGCTAGGAAGGCATCCTGAAAAGCAGGCAGTAAGGGAGGCACAGCTGAGGGAGAAGGTTGTGCCATTTGCAAAAGGTCAAAGTACCTTTTCTTGGAGTCTGAAATCCTCAGAGGCCTGCCACTTAAATTGTTCCCTAATGAGTGAGATAGTATCCCCAAAACTGAATTCTTCATCTGGGGATTCAGGAGAAATGGAGTCCTCCTCTTCAGGAGTAATGAATTTCTTGGGGGATTCAACTTGTGATTCATAGGAGAAGGACTCCTCAGAAGACGAGTAATCTTCCTCAGAGGCGGAGGAGTGAGAGTAGGTGGAAGTTGCTGTGATTATAATGCATGAAAGGCCTTAAACAGGCATTGAGAGAAGGATTCCCAGCATTTTTGCTTCTTTTTCAAGGGGGTCGTAAGAATCATCAGGAGAGAAGTCGACATCAGCCTAGGATGAATAGGAGGAGCAGGGATTTCCGAGAAGGTAAGCTGTGGTTCCCCTCCACCATCAGCTTCTGATGGCTGAATTACCTCAGCAGACGTACCTTCGGTATCCCGCACCCCAGCTTCCATTAAGATTCACGGGCATGCTTGGGTAACCGTCATCTGAATGGACTCCGGGTCATTAATCATCTCTAGATCCTGTTCGGACACCTGAGGTGCAGCCTGGGATTCAGGCCTAACTTTTTTTGCCTTCTTCCAAGGCAGCTCGTCGGAAGGGCCTACTCCTCCCTCCATGCTTAATGCCAAACGTCTAATCCTTTGGTTATCAGGATAAAGCTTCAAAGGTGCTAATTGGCTACATAGGGTCTTGGGAATGAAAGATTTACAAATCAGACAGGATGTGAGGTTGTGGGCCTCGCCTAGACAAAAAACACATTTATCATGTGTGTCCTTGTGAGGAATCTGTCTCCCACAAGCACACTTTCCTTTCCAAGCTGACATGCAAGTCTAAACAGTAAGCAAAATAAGTAAGAAACCCCCAACGGGCATTTATCTGTAATGGTCAAAAGCGGTCGTCTGGTCTTTAATGATCTGGAATTCGGTCATCTGAAGCAACACGATACTGGAGTGGAACTGGCAAACGGGCATCCGATTATCACTGCGGCAGAAAAATTCTGATGAGGGTACGTGCAGACGTCACTTTTACACCTAATGTCGGTTTATGGCTCTGGTAGCAGACGTCACATGTACCTTCATTACAAAGACTTTGGTATACTGGCTGGACAGTGGCACTGCAAGCAGCATCTCCCTACTGTTATAAATACTGCAACATCAGAATAGAAGGACATCTTAGCTTTAATGTCATCTGGCAGTGGTTGAAGTCTTAACCATGAATTCCTTCTCAAAACAGAGCCTGATGCAGCTGTTCTAGAAGATGCTTCTGCTGCATCATAACCACATGCCTTGCAACCTGAGAAGAAGCTCCTAGTAAGGACAAGGCATTAGTCTGCCCTTCTGAATCAGGAAGATCAGAAATGACCTGTGTGGAATTTGATAAAACAGCCAATGCATATCTGATCATATGGGTCTGGTAATTTATAGTACAGAAAGCTAAGATGGCAGAAGTGTAAACCTTCTTCCCCAGCCTTTTCAAAGTCCTGCTTTCTATATCAGAAGGGAGAAGTAAAGCAGATGGCAGCAATCTGGAAGGTTTATCTGAAGCCACAGACACCATAGTAGGATCAGCTGATGGAGATCTGAAAATAAACATGGCGTCCTCTGGCACTTTGTAAAAGCGGTCTGGCTTCTTAGGGGCTGGGGGCTGTGAATCTGGAGATTGGGATGCTGAATGAGAAGTTATGTACTTACCATAACGTTCTATGTTAGTTGTCTTCTTCTCGCCTTCTTTCTTGCTGGATGGGTTCGGAGCCGAACCTCGGCTCCGACTCGGCCAAATACTAAAGCTCGAGAGCTATTTTTTACTGGCTCGAGGCTATGCTATGTCCCATAATGCTAGGCGTCATATACCCAGATCTCGTTTGACAGCTAACACTATGGACATATATGTCCCACCACAACAGAGAATAAACCACCTAATCATAAATACAATAAGATATATATATATATATAAACCCCTCTAGAGGAGCTAACAAAAAAGAGGGAGCAAGGGAGCTAGCTGGGGATATAACTGAGGTGGCAATAACTCTCACAAGGTACTCTAGATCTTCCCAGGCTAGGGGGATGGAGGGTGGGACGCAAGAAAGAAGGCGAGAAGAAGACAACTAACATGGAACGTTTTGGTAAGTACATAACTTCTCAATGTTAAGTTGTCAATCTCGCCTTCATTCTTGCTGGATGGGACAGCGTCCCTAGCACCTAAATCCTGGGTGGCTCAATGGAACAAACTCGAGTACAGTGGAACCAAAATCAGCCCGACTTCTGGAGGCCATATCGAGCTTGTAATGAGAAATGAAGGTATGAGGAGAGGCCCAAATGGCCGCTGCGCAAATGGAATCCATCGGCAATCTTGCCTGAAATGCTATTGAAGAAGCTAAAGCTCTGGTTGAGTGGGGTCTAGGCTTAGTAGGAAGTTCCCTGTTCCTCAACTGATAGACCAACGTGATAAGACAGGACAACCACCTGGACAAAGTTACCTTAGAGACTGGTTGGCCTTGCTTCCCTTCCGCATAAGACAGGAAGAGCTGGTTTGATTTTCTCATCTGCTTAGTTCTATCCAGGTAGAAGCGTAATTGACAGCGAACGTCCAAACAATGTAACTTTCGTTCAGCTCTATTGGTGTAATTTGGGAGGAAACTGGAAGGTCTATGGTCTGATTCAGATTTTTCTCAGATTATTTTGGGTAAAAAAGATGGATTAGTCCTGAGTGACACACTATCTTTGTGAAAAACAAGATAAGGAGGGCGAACGCAAAGGGCTTGAAGTTCCGAGACCCGTCTTGCTGAGGTGATGGCTACTAAGAAGAGTGTTTTCCACGAGAGCAACTTCAACGAACAAGAAGCCGCCGGCTCAAAGGGAGGAAGAATTAAAGAAGACAGTACCAAATTTAAGTCCCACGGTGGGGGAGGGTCCTTAACCGGGGGCCTAAGTAAAAGGGTTCCTTTTAAAAAGGCTTTGCAAAGTTTGTGGGACATGATGCTGGTCTCTGACAAGCCAACGTGGAAATTTGCAATAGCTACCAGTTGAACTCTGATGGTAGCTAAGGAGGAGCCCAATCAAAAGAGTTCTGCTAGAAACTCTAGAACTGTCTGGACAGGAGCTGTAAAGGGGTTCACGTGTTTTTCCCCTGCCCAGAAATAGAAACGCTTCCATTTGCTAGCATAAGTTTTTCTGGTAGTAGACTTGTGAGAAGCGAGGATGATATCGCAAACTGGTTGAGAGATAAGGGGAAGCCTGGCTAGGGTTGGAAGTGGAGCAACCAAGCTGTGAGGTTCAGAGATCGAAGGGACTGATGCAGCCCACCCGACTGATGGGTCAGAAAGTCTGGCACTGGGTCCAGATGCCAGGGCTGCTCCAGTAGGTGGCGTTGCAGGAACGGAAACCAATTTGTCGAGGCCAGTACGGGGCAATGAGGATCATCCTGGCTCTCAAGGCAGTCGCTTTCTGGATTAATTGAGTAATTAAGGGAAAGGGGGGGAATGCATACAGAAGACCCCGGGGCCAATCGTGAACTAGAGCGTCTCTGGGGGGTAGACCTGGGAGAGGGAAGAGGGTGAAGAAGTCTGGGCATTTGCTGTTTAGAGGTGTTGCAAAAAGGTCGCAGCAAGGTTGACCCCACCTTCTGAAAATTCTTTCCGCTACTATCCGGTTGAGAGACCACTCGTGAGGCATGAGAATAGCTCTGCTCAGTCTGTCCGCTATGACGTTGGACTTCCCGGGAATATGCGTTGCTACCAGAAACCGTTGAGAAGAGATCGCCCATTGCCAAAGTCTGAGTGCTTCTCGACATAGGGGGTAGGATCTGGTTTCGCCCTGCTTGTTGATGTACTACACTACAGACATATTGTCTGTTTGAATTGCAATAGTCCCGGTGGGTAGAGAGTCCTGAAGGGCCTGCAACGCTAAAAGTACCGCTCTCATTTCCAAGACATTTATGTGCAAGTGGCATTCGAAGGGTTGCCATGTGCCCTGGACTGTCCTGCCCCGAAAATGCCCCCCCCCCCGATCAGGGAGGCATCCGTTGTCACAGTGGCAACAGGAGGAGGAAGGACCACATGTCTGCCCTGGAGGACCTGAGGGGAGACCGTCCACCAAGAAAGGTGTCTTTTGCATGACTGAGTGATTAGAATGGTGTGTGACATGGGGAGCTGCTGAAAGGACCACTGGGAAAATAGCATCCACTGCAGTATCCGCATATGAAAACGTGCTAGGGGGAGTAAAGTGATTGCTGCTGCCATGAGACCAAGTGTTTTTAGTACAAATCTGGCTTGGACTCTGCTCTCCTGTAATAGGATCTGAACATGGTTGCGAATGTCTGAAACTCTTTGTGTAGGTAGTTTTGCTGAGAGCTCCACTGTGTTTAAAAGGGCACCTATGAAGGTAATAGACTAACAAGGCGACAATGCAGACTTTTCGAAATTTAGAGAGATACCTAGCGCGTTGCACATTTGTACAGCGTAATCTCTGGATTTGAGTAGTTGGTGCCTGGTGGTGGCAGTAAGGAGCCAGTCGTCTAAATATGGAAACACCTGGAATCCTTGTCGTCTCAGGCGAGCCGCAACCACTGCCATGCATTTGGTAAACACCCTGGGGGATGTGGTGAGGCCAAAGGGCAGGGCTCTGAATTGGTAGTGACTGGCTCCCAGCCGGAAGCGGAGAAACCTTCTGGAGCGCCTGTTCATTTTGATATGGTAGTACGCATCCTGAAGGTCTATAGAGCACATCCAATTGTCCTGACCGAGAAAGGGTAGAATGGACTGTAGCGCGACCGTCTGGAACTTCGTTCTTTGAACCGACTTGTTCAGCCTGCTGAGATCCAAAATAGGTCTCCAGTCCCCCATCTTTTTTGGTACCAAAAAGAACTTGGGAGTATATTCCGGATCCTTGTTGGTTTGCTAGGACTGGCTGGATGGCCCTTTTCCTTAGCAGCTTTGAAATTTCTAGTGCTGCTAGATCCCTCAGACCGGGTAGAACGTCTGGAAGGGGCCCTTTTGGCTGTTGTGGGGTGTGAATAAATGGAATTCTGTAACCCTCGGATATGATCGACCGTACCCATTTGTCTTGCGTGAGGGAATGCCAGGCTTCTGGGTACAGTGAGTCTTCCCCCGACTGCCTCCGAAGGTGGACAGTCAGGCAGCTCCTCAGGGGTGCTGAAAGGGTTTGTCAGAGAAAGATTCTCTGCTACCCTGATTCTGCGGACCCTCCCTGCCCCTCGGGCGTCTATTATTGTTCCCTCCTCTGCCTCTGGAGGGAAGCTCACCACGTGTGTCAGGCAGTACTCCCCGAGGTTTGCGGAACCACATTTTCCCACCTTTCTGACCCTTAGGGTATGGTCTAGAAGGGGTAGAAAAACAGACTCCTACGGCAGAGAGAGTCTTGCCTTCCTGCTCGCACCTGGTCAATGTATCCTTCACTTGAGGTCCAAACAAGGCAGAACCGTCAAAGGGGGTGTTAGTGAAGGACGCCTTGAAGGGGTCGGCAAAGTTGCAAAGCCGCATCCAGGCGTGTCTCCTTAGAGCAACGCCCGTTCCTGCAGCCCTACTCGCTCCATCGGCGGCATAGGAAATGAGCCCAATTGGAGGAGTTTACAATAGAGTTCAGGGTCCCTAGCTGGGAGTTGATCTTTTCCTGAGACCCCGCAGCTGATGGGTCCTGTAAGGTATCACCTAGTTCTTTGAGAAGGTCTCTCTGAAGACGGGTGAAATGGCACAAATAATTCAGCGAACGCATGGCAAAGGTCGCTGAAGAAAACAGCCGCTTGCCGTACCTATCCATAGTCCTAGATTCCTTATTAGGAGGATGGACAGGAACTGAAGGGTCAGCCAACTCCTTCTTAGTGGCCACCGCCACCACCATGGCATCAACGGGGACGCCCTTAGTGAGAAACTGCTTGTCCAAAAGGTCTGTAATAAATTTAGTGGGCCTCCGGGGAGTTGGTTCCATAGTATCCGGAGCCGTCCAAGCCTTCCAAGCCACCACCTCCATGAGTGGGTCGAAAGGCGGGGACACCCAGGAGGTGGAAGGGTGAGAACCGAACGCGTCCAGGTACACAGACTCATCTTCGGAAGGGTTGAGGGCAGACCAGTTCCCCCTCTGTTTAAGGATCTCTCGGATGTCAGAAAATGAGACATCCTCAGAGGTGGACCTTGGGGACCCTTCCGAATCATCCAGGTCGGTGTCAGATGTCACTGACTCTGGTGAGTCCACATGCTTCCTCTTGCATGTCCTCTTCCGAGGGGGCTCCCCCGCAGGATCAGGGGAGGCCTCAGAAGAGGAGGCTACGCCCAATGGGGCGACCTGGAGCTTTGGTTCTCCATGCTTGGGTTTGGGAGGGTAAGCAGAGGCCGAAGCAGGCACCATGGAAAGAGGGGCCAATGGGGCCGACCGTGGCTCCGGTATTGGAGCCAGCATGCTCATGACCTCAAAGGCGCCCCATCAGGCAGGGAGGAGGGACCCAGCTCCGAAGAGATGAGAGCTCCTCCCGGCACCGAGAGGGACGGCTCCGAGGCCGATGGGGACGAACTCACCTGTGCTGATGCTCCGAGAGGGAGAATGGGGTCGGACAAGGGTCCGATGCCACTCGCCCCCTCGGAACCGACGAGGGAGTCCCGGCGCCCGGATCCCTTCAAGGACAGAGCCAATGAAGGGATCGGAGCTGAAGGAACCGATAAGGGTGGAATCGGTTCTGACGCCCCCACGGTACCAACCCCAACGGCCTCCGGCTCCGAGCTCGAAGGAATAGTCGGAGGAGGAACTGGATCAGGCGCTGTCTGTTGAGACGGGCTATGCAATAACTGGGCGAGCGCCGGCGACTTCAAAAGCCTACTGACTACCCTCTCGAGGTCGTGGTCCGAAAGCCTGGAAGATCTAGAGGAGTGAGACCTATGGCTCCGCTCCGACAGCAAAGGGGACTTCGGAGCCGACCTGACCGACTCCAATGAAGGAGATCGGGAACACTTTCGGCTTGAAGACGGCTCCGACACCAAGGTCGGAGCAGACTGAGGCCTCGATGTATCGGTTCCAGCTGGAACCGACGAGGCAGAAGAAGGTCCGCTCGGCACTGGCTCCGGACATGGAGCCGGCGGTTTGGCGGGCTTAGAAGGCTTTCCTGACAGAGGCTTGGTAGGAGAACCTTCGGGCTTTAATAAGCCCCTTAGTATGAGCTTATTTCTGCATTCCTACAGGACTCTTGGGCTAAAAGCATGACAGATGGAACAAGAGTCCTGCAGGTGCACAGGGCCCAAACAATACACACAAGAAGTGTGACCGTCTGTCAGAGACATCTTCTGACAGCACGAGTCACACTTCTTGAATCCCAATATCTTGGTATCCTTAGATATGATACCACAGGAACGGGACAAAAAAGTCTAGACAAGTATACCAGACAACAAACACACACAACACTTGAAAAGACACTCTCAAAGTTACTACAATAAAACAGAATTCCACACACACACTACTGAATGGAACCTGTACAAAAACTACTATAAGGGGAAAGGCCTAACCACCTTAAGGGTGGAAAAGAGTAAGGAAAAACTATTAATAAAGGGGAGGAAGACTAACCGACAGACTACTAACACTACTAGAAAAGATCTAAGGGAAAAATATCAAAAACTAGTTGTAAATATAAAAAATTTTAAATACGTCCGGGAGCCGGTGAAAACGTAACCTCGTAGCTGAAGCGGCAAACGAGATATGGGTATATGACGCCTAGCATTATGGGACATAGCATAGCCTCGAGCCGGTAAAAATAGCTCTCGAGCTTTAGTATTTGGCAAAGTCGGAGCCGAGGTTCGGCTCCGAACCCATCCAGCAAGAATGAAGGCGAGAATGACAACTTAACATTTGAAAGTATCCAATAATGCAGGCAAAACTGGAGAAACAGCAGGAGATGACTCCATTTGCAGTAAGTCATAGTACCTCTTCTGCACATCACTAACTTGGGAACTACCCCCATTTAAAAAACACCTCATTTTTGAATAGTTTCTTCACAGGTAAGCACATCTACAGGAGAGTCAGTGCCATTAGACTCTTCTTCTGGAGAAGCATACTCCAGAAGAGAAGGAATCTGAGTGGAACAGGCTAAGGATTCATCATCTGAAGAAAAATCTTCATGAGAAGAATCCTGTTCTCCAATTCTCTTTTGTGGTGAAGATGTCGAAGGCAGAGTAGGGACACAGACACCAGAAGGGGGCTTAAGGGCCATAAGGGCATTAAATAAGCCTTGGGTAAAACTCTGCCATTCATTTTGTGGATCTTTGGCTGAAGTGGAATGTTTTGTCTTTTGTTTCTTTTTAAGGTGCACAATCGCCTTATGTAAAGTGGGAGGGTCCAACTGACCTACACTTGACTTACTCAACATTTGAGGAATCCCCCCCCCTCCCTTGTACACCCAAAAGAGATGTCTGCAGATCCTCCAAGGTTGTGCCCGTTGTCAGACCCATAGTGGCCTTTGAACCAGTTCCAGCTCAGGAATCTGAAGCAAGGACTGGATGGATCTCTGAGCCATCAGCTAAGAGAGAGACATCTGATATAGGAGGTGCAAGCCGAAGGGACAGACCTAGGCTGTTTGGCCTTTCTTTTCACTGGTAACTCGGCAGAAGACCCAGATGTACTCTCCATAGTGCCTTTCACCAAGTGGTTAAGCCACTGGTTTTCAAGATAAATTGCTATAGACAGGAAAGCCAACTTCTTAAAGTTTTAAGCACAAAGGCTTGGCAAATGGAACAAGTTTTATGGTCATGAGTAAGCCCTAAGCAGAACAAGCACTGCGTGTGACTATCCCTATGTGGACTTTGTCTCCTACAATGACAATTGTCTTTCTTAGATGACATGAAAAAACCTCAGACACAGTAGCAAACAAGAAGATAAAAGAAAAAAAAATTCAATGGGGCACTTATCTGAAATGGCTTGATACAGTAGCAAATGACCCGGGCAAGCAGACTGATGTCCGAATATGGCCAATGAACAAGGAGAGCATATCTGCGATGTCTCACATACTCCTAAGTAGTAAAAGGCTTTGGTATACTGGCCAGATGTCGGGTTGCCCTTGGCAGGGAATCCCTTATGTTATGAATACTGCAACTGTAGAACAGGGCACTCCAGGGTATTACCACATTGTCCTACACAGGTCGTCTTAAGGCCTTGTTTCTGTACTCCGTCTCTTACAGATTACTGATTCATGCCTGGCATATAAGGCATCCTCATATCTAGCCCTTATAGACCTTTTGCATACCTGGAAAATGAGCAGCACCAGAAATGTTATATGCAAGGATTTAAGCTTTGCATTTTAAATAGAGAGAACATGCTGGCAAGAACAATATGTGTTTCAAAGGATCCCGGTGCTATTGAATAGACTCCCATCCATACAAAGCATATAAGGCATCTTCATATCTAGCCCTTATACACCTTTTGCATATATCGAAAATGAACAACACCAGAAATTTTATATGTAAGGATTTAAGCTTTGGATGTGAAATAGAGAGAACATGCTGGCAAGACCAATGTGCGTTTCAAAGGATCCCAGTGCTATCAAATAGACTCCCCATCCATACAAAACAGAGTTCATCCCTGACCCCCTTCAAACATAACCTTGACTACTGGATGGGAAATTATAAATTCACCCCCAGTCTGGCCCCTATGTCTGGAAAGAGGCCAGCAGTAAGTAAATACTCCCTAACTTCTGTAGCCCTCCTCCCAAAACCCTTAGCTACCTCCTAACTAATATACCCCTCCAAATAAACTTCCAAGGTACATGCGGACAAAATAGGGTTGGGTTGCGTGGCTAGGCTTATAAACGCCCTGGTGGTTATTAGCCCAATATAAACCTATGAATCTATAAAAGGAGTCTGAGTCAACTTTTCAAGAACAAAATTAAGATCGCAAGAAGGAAGAATTTACTTTCTTTGAGGCCTAACATGGACACCTTTAAAAAACTAACTTCAAATTTAGATGAAAGTGTTGGATTCAAAGGCAGAGATACTGACAAATTAGCTTTAATAGAAGAGTATGCTAAACCAGAATTAAGCAACTCACACAAATAAGAAAACAGGAGGGATACCTACTGGAAGAGGGTCCTGTCAGTGTTTGTGGCAACCAACTTAAAATGTTTGCTGTCTATGAGGATCCCTAGGGGCCCTGTAACCCAGAGGGAGTGCAAGGCCTGAAGAGCCAACATTTGAGCCCTCATCACTTTGATGCTGATACTGCATTACAATTCTGGGAAGACCAAAGCCCCAGGACCCTGATGTTGGAAGAAGCCCCCCCCCCCAGGTCATGAGTGGAAGAAGGAGCCTGAAAAGGCACGCTGAGATTCAGAAAAATTTGATGAATGCACTACAGGAAAGCATGTTTGAGACAAGGCAAGAGAAGTACAGGAAAGTTCAGAGGACGACAATGTTAGAGCCAAACTGTCTTGAGATACCACTGAAACATCCTCATGTGGAATCTCACAAAAGGAACAATAAAGCATGGGGGAATCCATGAACCCCAAGGCTCAAAGAAACTACCTTCCAGACACCATCTGAGGGGGAAGAGGAGACTGGAAATAAACTGTTAAGGAGAGGACATTAGGAGGAGTGACACCAGGTAGGCCTAGGAAAGCAACAGAGGGAAAAGGCAGTAGAGACAACATTTTGAACGATGGAAATTTAGAAAAGTGTTGAGAAAGTGAAAGTGACAGCATTCTCTGCCTGGACCTGAGAAGAGTATGCTACAGACTTCTCCCAAAACCAAATTTTCATCCTCATTACAGGAATCAGAAACCCGAAAACTTTTAGATGGAGTTTTACAAAAGGAAACAGCTGAAGGTAGTGACAACCCTTGAGGGGGCTTCAGGACCAAAAGAGCCTTGAAAAGATACTGAAAAAAGTTCTGCTGCACTTTATTGGGTCTTTAGTCACAGAAGCCACGTTTAGCTGAGAGAGAAGACAGAATGCTAATTTCACACACAGTGTGATTGTGGTTTGCACCTACACAGAAAAGGCACTTCCTGTGTCTGTCTTTATGGAGAACCTGCCTCTCACACTCAGATTCCTCCTTTCTTGAAGCCCAGCAAAAAGAAAAATAAGAAAGAGTCACCAACAGGGTACTTATCTGCTATAGGCTCAGTAGCTGTAACAAGGCAACAAACTCACAACAAAGTAAATACAAAAACTAGTGTTCAGACTGATGGCACAAAAGTTCTGAGGATTAGGCACTCACACATGACTTATGTACTTTACACCTTAGACACAGTACATACATCTGATGTATGGCATCTGTAAGGGCCTCAGGCTTTGGGATGCTGGTTGGACGTACAGCTATGCAACAGTGATAAGGAAGGCCATCCAAGAAGTGCCACGAAATAAAGTGTTTCTGCACTTTGTGCCAATCATTACACTTCATTTTAAATTTTAGAGAAGTAATTTATACGCTCTGTAATAATTCAGAGCCTATTTTAGAGAAACAATTAAAACTTGCACTATTCACAGACAGTACGAAGAGCTCCACAATTTTTACTGGGCAAAACTGACAGTCTATGACAAAGGATGTCTTCTAATGAAGCACTGATGTAAGACTGCAAATTGCCATGTAAAGTCAATTTAAATTAACTTCAAGCTTAATACTTAAAACCACATTTTGCACACACAATGACAATCCCCCTAAAATGCAAAATACGTGTGAGTGCGTATGTGTGTAAGATTGTACATTTTGTCTTCTGGATTTTGAAAATAACACATTCTTACAAAATATCATCTTTTTGTAGAACATTACTGTAATTAGTTTATAAAGGTACGTTATGACAACTAAGGCATAGTCTTAGAAAGTTTTTTTTTTTGGAGTTAAAGGGACTTTTTAAGCAACTCAAATTTTTTTTCCACCACACGAAAAAAGAAAAAAAAAGCCAGTAACACTCCAAAAAGCAATTTAATAAAACACCAAACTGCTCTAGCACCCTGCATTTTGCAAGCCTTTTAGAGAGTATAATTCACTTGTATAACATTGTTACTTATGTACATCAATAATTAAAACATTAATTGTCATCCATTAGCCTTTAAAAATTTCCAGTTACATTCCTGATTGAGTCCCTTAGGACTGAAAGCATCAAATTTTAAAATAAAGATGGATTCCTTCCTTCTTAACTGTTTTTTATATCCACAATGTCTAAACCATCTTTAAAAACTTGTTCCACTACTGCTGCTTGCAATTCCTTGGGATCCCCCCCCCCCATGTTTTTCCAAAAAATGCATAGAGACAGGGCTATATTCACTACCCTTCCTAAAGTCACGTATGTGTTCTTTCAATCCTGTTGCCCGACTTCTTTTGCTTTCTCCAATATAAAATTTATTGCATGAGCACCTTAAACTATATACTATACCCTCACTTGTGCAATTATACGTACCAATTTCTTGAAATTTTCTACCATTTATACTCAGAAAACCTTTTCTTACAAAAGAACATATACTGCACTTACCACAGAAAAAGGTTCCCTGTTCAATTATTTCCTCATATCTAACACCATTGGGCAACCTAAATCTGCCATGCACTAAAAAATATTTCAAATGTCTTCCCTTTGTGACAGAAAATCTCATTTTTTTATTGTAAATGTGTTCAAGAGTTTTTATCATCTCTTAAAATATCCCAACTGTGTTTTACTAGTTCAATGAACTTTTCACTAAACACTGTATATTTGGTTACAAAGAAAATATTTTCATTCAAATTTGTACCTTTACTGCCCACTGTTTTACATTTAACATCTTGTTTTCCATTTTTTTCTCCCTTATTAATTTTATTTATAGCTTCCTGTATTTTATTGGGTTTATACCCTCTATCAGTATACGTTTGTTACTTTGCCCATTTCTTCATCAAAATCTTTTCTATCGCTACATAACCTCTTATTTCTGAGAACTTCATCATATGGTGTTGAATCTATTGTATTGGGTGGCAACTTTCCCATGTAGTATGTAATCCCGTTCTTCAAATTTCCTATGAATCTGGGTTTTAATTCTTCCTTCTATCATTCCTTCCGGCATTAAGTCCAGATAGTTGACTTTACTTCCCTGCTGGAATCCCATCAAATTTAATCCCAAATCTATTTTCATGTGGATCCCTTATAAACTCAGGGACTTGTTCCTGCCCTCCCTTGCATACAAAAATTAAATCTATGTATCTGTAATATTTTTCTACATACTTCATATAGAATTTTATTATCATAAATACATTCATCCTCATATAGTCCCATGAATAAATTCACATACATGGGGGCAAATGCTGCCCCCATGGCTGTTGCTTATACAATTGACCATTACATTCAAATATGTTATTTTCTAAACAAAAATGTATTAATTCCATTATGAAATGAGTATTAGGGTTATCCCCCAAAAAATACAGGACCGCTTCCAACCCAAACTCATGCTTTATGTTTGTATAAAGGCTGGTTACATCCATTACCAAAAAATATTTGTCCTTATTCCAACTTATCTGCTTTACTTCCTCTTTAAACTCAAATGCATTTTTAACATAAGAAGGTAAAGCCATTGCTTGCAGCATTAAACAATAATGTAAAAAACTAGAAACATTATCCCCAGGATTCACGAAGCCTCCGTGTAAGAGTTATAACTCTTACACGGAGGCTGCAGTTAAACTGAGTGATGTCAGCATGCTCTGCATATTCATGACAGCATGCTGAATCACACCAAAGTCGAACACGGCCGTGTAAGACAGTAGGGGGCGTGTCCGTAGGCTGATCCCTGCAAGCGGACACGCCCCCAGAAGTGTAAAAGTGTCCAAAGTACACACCCACAACAGAGTCCACGCAAATGTGAATAAACACAACACAACACATGCCCCTACAGACTATTAAACATAAAAGAAATATAAATGTACATGTCATATTTTTTTTAAATTGTAAAGATGTTTAACCGTGAGTGCGCTCGTTTGCGCGGGCGTGCCCGTAGCGCAGCTACAGTTAGCAGTCAGTGGGAAAGCATATAAGAACTACATATGCAAAATAAGCCAGGAAGCAATAGCGGTAGAGATGCCGGCTGCAAAGCAGGCATTCATGGTTCGAGCCCCCACAACACAATTTTTTTTTTTCTCAAAATAAGCAGGAAACAAGTCCCTGACACATATATGTACACATAAAACCAGAATATATGTAAAATGCAATGTAATAGCCTATTTATATTGAATAAATGTGAGCTAAGAAATGAATATAAACTGCCAGATATGCCCATAGCTGAGCTACAGTTCAACAGAGTGAGGTTATGTGCCCGTAGATAAGCATAGGTTTAACTGGTGCAAAATGAGTGCCTGTAGCCGAGCAGCGGTTTACCACGCTAAATATATGTGCCCCTAATTGCGCTAAGCGGCATATGCGTGCCAATAGCCAAATCAGTGTTAAACCGGCTTACCGCGCAAACGAGCTAACCGACGGGCAACGGTGAGCAAGCCGTATCCAAAATGCCTTTACACAGACACACCCCTCAACATGTCTAGACAGTCCTGAAAAATAAAAAGCAGTGGCCAGGTTCGAACCCAGGATACTATACACCATAGTCAAGGTACAGAACCACTAAGCCATGACAGCAGTTCATAGAAATGCAATATCAGCTCATATATAGGAATGAATACAAACCACAGCATGACAATGCAGGTTTACTGAAGTTGATACAATTCCAAACTGGCCAATCACAGATATGTGCGGAAAACGGACTATATAAGCCCCATAGGCGGAATACACAGCATAAACGATTGTAGAACAGACCTGCAGTTAGAATGTCAGGTGTAGGTGAGGGTAGTCGCTTCGAGCGCAGAGGTGGGGTGTTGAGGAGTCCAGGTACATGGCCTGGCTCCTAGTCCATAACCATGAGGCCCAACTCATGCAGGGCCAGGTCCTTTGGGGAGCGTACAAGGCTGAGGCGTGGGACCAGTTGGCTCATGAACTCACCAGTGCCACAGGAATTCCTAGGACAGGTGAGCAGGTCCGTCACCACCATGCGGACCTGAAGAGACGTAAGCAGGACCAACTGAACCGTTGGATCCAGGAGGCCCGGCAATCACCCAACGCCCACCACTGAGTAAGTATAAATTAATTATGTTTGTAGAAAGTTAAACTACCTGAAATCATGGAGATGTGTATTCCAATATTACTTCATTTATATTACAGCTGCAGGTGTCCGTTCTGCGAACCGCAGAGCCTATGCTGATAGGCTGGTGCGGTTGCGCCACCAGGCAGGTCAGTAATCCACAACTAGTAACTGTAAAGATGTATAAATGTATGACAGTTAGCATAAGAGTGCAGTGTAGCCAGGAAGGAATTAAATCTGCAACTCACAGAGTGTGAAAGTTTATGCAAGTATTGCCTGATTACAACAGTTCCCAGCCTGTAAGATGAAACTAATCATGAGACTGTCCAACACATATTTGTAAATAAAACTGCCCTGCCTGTAAGAAAATAGTACACAAACAGCAGCAGCAGGTAAAGTATAGCTGCAGAAGAGGATGAATCCACCTGTGTGAGATGAATACATGTGGAAATTCTGAAACATGACAGAAGTGAGAGTGCTGGAAATAACTGCAATAATTTCTGTTAAAACATGTCAATAAAGCCTAGAAGTACCAGTCTGAATAGTAAAATGAAAGCAAGTGAGAGAGTGTGAGAAAGTGTCAGGAATACAGCACTACAGTAGTAATAACCCCTGAATAAAGTATACTGCAGTCAGGACATAATTAAATGCATGTGAGACCCAAAACCAAACAGAAACATCTGTTCAAAGTGTTGCTGCATGTGGAATGTGTACACCAAAATCTGGATATGCTGCTCCCAGTCTGAAATATGCAGATAGGATGACTGTCTGATATCCCAAACATCCACACCTGTCTACAGTTATACAAAGAACAGTTAACAGGAGATGTATCTGCACAAATTTCGATATGACTTGTGTATGAACAGCAATAAAATGTAGACTTATGTTGCAGTAACAGTCCCATCTGCAAGGTTAAGTAGTTAACATATAGGACACTGTAGTCAGAACAGTAGTGTGTATATAACTGTAGCTATTATAAATGTACAGCATATGTGGTTGTATTCGAAGGTGTTAATAATATGTCTGATTTACCCCACCCTCTAACCATCTATAACCCATTCCACGGGAAAATGGTATGTGCAATCACAATTACCACCCCTGGACATCTGTCCTGTTGGGTCATATATATTTGCATGTCTGTTGATGCATCCGCCCTGTTCATACATCCACACCTGATGGCCTGTTGCCATCAACCAACCCTGCATGTTGTTGGACTGTGTATTACTGTTGAAATTATGCATGTGCTATGCACGCTGTTCAATGGTGTGAATAACTGGGTGTGTGGTTAATGGGAATACTAATGCATGCTGTTAAAACTAACTGTGAATGGTTTTATATGTCACTAACCCAAACTGTAATGACATAATGCAAAACATAGAACGACAGGGAAGGCGGGTTCCGGCGGACCCACCTCTCCCACCTCAGCTGGCGAGTGCACCTGGCACTAGTGCCGAGTCCGGACCCTCCTCCGGTGGCCCTGTGCCACCTGCGGGTGGAAGCGCTGCAGGGGACGGGGCTCGCCCCCCCTCTGCAAGTGTGGCCGGAGGAGATCCACCACTCACCCTCCGTAGCGTCCGGACTGTGGTGCGTAGGGAGATTCGGGACTCTGTCCTCGAGCCCCTACGCCAGCTCGAGGCACGGGTGGTGCAACTAACGGGCTTGCCCGTTGCCCCGCCTACACAGCCCCCAGCACCGCCCCGTCCTGGGCAGTGAAGGAACAGTGGCAGCTGCCTATGGGTGGGGATATCAGTTCCACTGTTGCCATCTGTGGGCTCATGGGCTCTGGACATCCCAACCTCCGTCCCGTCATTTGTGTAACCCCACCCACACGTGTCATACACCGCCCCTGTATGCGTCTTGTTTGTCTTGTCTGTTAACCTACCCAACCTACCTCCCCAGCTGTACCGACTACCTTCACCTGACATACCACTCTCACCTGGAAAAAAAAAAAGGGCACTCTGTACCCACAAAAATTACGCCCCATACATAGCTGCCCATTCCGCACACATGTCTACTGGACATGGAACCCATCAATTCCAATTGGCTGTACAACAGGTATTATTGTTGTCCTGACACCTCTCTCAGGGGTGGAAGGTTTCAAATGTCACACCAAATTACATACATATGCACAGCTGTTGCTGCTGAAGAAATGGGCAGCTATGGGCCTTACCTACATCCCTCCTGCACATCCCAAGCTTGTTTCCCTACTGTCTTACCCTCTTTGTGACCCCTTTTTCACCACTTTCCTGTCTCCTCGTTTTCTTTTCTTTCAAAGAAAATAGCTGGTGTGCAAGAGTAAGCACGTTTAAGTGGTTGTAAGCGGTGTGCGCTTGTGTGCTGAGCTAACCGCCAGTGTGCATGCGTGAGCTCTGCGCAAACCAGCGCTAACCCGGTTACAACTGCTTAAAAGTGCCTTAGTCACTTTGATTGACAGGTCCTGTACTCAGTTCAAAAGAAAAATAAAATCCCACTGTGAGTCCCAAACCCAGGACCTTGGCAACTATAGTCTGCATGACTTACCACTAAGCCATGACTCTTACATAGAAACACTGTGCTAAAGTAAATATATCATTTAACAGTAGGAATGAATGTAAAGGGAATATAGATGTGTAGTACACAAAGCATGACATTTAGAATCACAAACAAAACTGGTGGATTTCCATAATAGTAGTGTGTGAACAGAAACAGCCATGCTAGTTGGAAGCTAGTAGGTAATAATGTCACCATAGCACCTTGCAAGACACACACATACTCACAGCAGGATAAGCACTGCCCATACCCCACAACCCCTTACAGGAACACATCCGGACCAAGTAATAAAATATGTGGAGCAAAGGCCCAAAACCAGGGACACATTACAAATGAAGTTACAACAAATGCAGACAGTTCAGAAAGTAACAGGGTCTACACCTTGTGGGATGTTTGGAAGGGTATGCAGTCTGGAACTTGAATGTTTGTCACCATATCCTGACTTGAGCCCAGAATGACCTGCCAGATAAAGGTGTGCATGAGATAATGACCAAATTATGAGGCAGACATGTGGACAGCCTGCAAATATCTGTACACATGACGGGTCCAACACCACCATATTTGAATAGTTAAGACCCTAGACATAGCAACAGTGAATGTCTTACAGGGATGCCCCACAGACCCCATGTGAAATGTACAAACAGTAGGCAGAAAGGTGTAACACATGCAATGGCAACTATGGGGTCCAGAAAGTATTCACCACTCGCATGGCAGAAAAGGTGTAGTAATACCTATGCTCATGCTAACCCACAGTCACAACTGCAGCATACCAGACATATTAATGGGTGCACCCCACTGATATGTACCATTCCATGAGGCACATAACTGGTGAACCTGAAAGCCTCTGGGGCCTGCTCAGCAGCATACCCACATATGCTAATAGATGTCAAGGCCCACACCATGGCCAGACCACACTGCATGCTGTAACACCCTAGCAGATATAGCAAGCATTCCAGGGTGTGAATGTACATGGGAAATAGGAAAGCTACAGCAGCACACAACAGTCAAGACACCTAGCAGGCACACCAGTACTGACAGTGAAGGGCAACTATCGAAGACGTAGCAACAGAGTGCAAGCAAAGGTGAAAGGAAAGCACACACACACACATGCACACATCAACAATAGTAGTAGTTGTTAGTGTACATACACAGTCAGTACAGGAAACTGGAGAAATGAATGGAGGAATGTTAACCCACAACCCACCGAGTAAAATTAGAGATACCAACCTTTACACTCACAGAATGTTGTCCACAGCATAACAGCATGGTCCCTGCCATTAACATCTGAAAGGGCTACGCCTATTTCACACACCCTTTTATAGCACAGTTCTGAAATCACAGTGAGAACTGCAATCAGTACACAACAGGCTGCATGCAATTAGCAAATGCTGGCTAACAATTGGTGCAGAGGCCATCACATGGGCATATGCAGATACCTACAAAAGTATGCTGTATTCCATGTCCACGCATGCAATAATTACATTGCACCTGGAGAGAGAGAGAGAGAGAGAGAGAGAGAGGGAGAACCACACCCAGAACTATACTGCAACTAAGCAGACAGACAGCAATCCCCAGCAACAGCTACCTGGAAGCTGCAACAGTGAATCGGAGCAGCAGGACAGAGAGACAGACATTCGCAGACACAGCTGTGACAAACACAGGTACTGTAAAGTAATACTATCAAGGTGTACATACTGTGAACCCTCCATATGTGTTATTGGGCTGTATCCATATGTATATGAAGATGTGTAATGGGCAGGGGATATACAGCACCTATCAGTGAAGGCTGTACATACAGTTGTATGTGTGAGCATCTATGTGCACATATATATGTCGTCTGATTGTAGGTTGTACTGCCATGTACTAATTACATTACAGAGCTATGTATGCTTAGCAGTATGTTAGTGTGTGTATACAGTAAGGTAGACATATATGCTGACATACCTGTCCAACATATGGCTATGTAGTCATGTCAACATATGTATGTGTAGATATCTTATATGTATATATATACATATGATATCCATATATGTATACATACATAGAGAGAGAGAGATGTAGGACCACATAGACAGATGCTGATAGAATATTGTAGCGACATATCTATGTAATGCACACATGCAGAGATAGAAATATGTAGATACATATACATAGACAGACTGATCTGACCACCTACAGGTATGATTGTATATGCTGACCTGCAACACAGCCTGCCCCCCCCCTGTCGCCCACACCCCCTCTGTGCCCCCCCCCACATCTACAGCAGAATATGTACATCAATATATATATATGTGCAAATGTACACACATATGTACATGTATATAGAAATAGACATATAGACATATCTTAATACATAGATATATGTATAGAGAGAGAGTGAGAGAGATGTATACAGAGCTGGAGTGAGGCACATGTGTACAGATGTATTGCAACTGGTGCCTGGTGACAAAGGCACGGAGTGAACACCAGTGTCACATCCGGAGTATCATACCACAGTCCAGATCACCTACACAGGTAACCACCATATAAATGAGTGTCCGCCCACCACTGCATGTGTCAGGGGTGGTCAGGGTCAGACATGTGTACAATAGTGGCCCCAATGATAGTCACAGTGGCACACTATCCCTGGAACAGCTGCACATGGTATGTGTCCGCACACATGGTCAGTCAGGCATGGACATGTAGGTCGGTGTACCCCCCACAGCACGTAATGTATGCCATGGTATGGACCTCACACGACAGCAACAGATATGTAGAAGGACACAGTGACATGTACAACACGGTGACAATGCACCCAAACACAGTACCATTGCACAGTGACTGTCAACACCATAGAGTACACATATGCCGCCCACGTACAGGTTACCACCCCCAGATGCACATATGGAGGTCACACCCATGACAGATGTCCAACAGGCATTGTACCACCGGCCACCATCCACAACCTACCTGTCTGCTGTGTGTCGTCTGTGCCACTGCAATTTAGTGCACATGTGTAGGTACGGGTTCAGACTCACAGACAGGACACACCCTGCAACAAACCACACAGTGTTACGATGCGAGACTCCCCATGTGTACATGTCACACATACCCCTGCTGCATGTCACTCAGATAGGTAATATGCCATATGTGTCACCCTGTGTAACTGTGTGACAACAGCAGGTACCATCACACCACGTGTCACAATTGTCAGGTTAGCAGAACAGTACGCTGCTGTAGACACGGGGGCATTAGCATATTGCACAGTATTGTATTACAATGTCATGTATTGTGTTGTATTGTATTGGTATGGTGAGGTGCCTCCTGCATGGAGTGGAACCACTGGTGCTGTGCTCCAGTGTACAGGTACATACCCTGTAGTCCAGGTAGTGTAACATAGCACCTCTATATGTGTGTTTAGCGCCTGTCAGAGGGTATGTAGCATGCAACTGGGGATACCAGCAGGTCCCGTCCATGTCGTGTAGTCTGCTCACCTGTGGGTGTCTCTCACCTGGATAACTGTGATGACCTTGAGGTTAGGGTCAGCAGGGATACCCATGCCTTAATACAGGGGGAGGGTGGGGTGACACCTGCACTGACCCTGTCCGCCACAATGTGGTCTAGCTGTGGTGTAGGTGAAATATGTGTAGTGTACTACCCATGGGCATAGAGGATGGTTCCTGACCAGGTCGCTAAATAGGTCAGGTAGGCCTCCTGGTCATCTGCAGTATCACGCTTGATGTCCCACTCAACATTGCCCATGTGGTCAGTGTGATGGGAAATAGATCCTTACCAGTGCTGCTCAGACATACCCTCCCTTCAGAGACTGATGCTCTGTCTCGTAGTAGCTTACATCAAGTGTGATACAATCAGTATATGGCTGGGGTTCGCCGGACAGGATGCTGTCCCTTTGTGGACAGTGTCCTGCACATATATGGGAATGCATGAGCCATGCGGTCTTGGAGATGTCTGTAGAAAGCAATTGTGTAGGGGTCAGCATTGTGTGATGTCTCTGACACTGGCCCAGTGGGCTGTAAGGATACCATATCAGTGTTACAAAGTGTAACGTCTGTATCTGTAATGTTGTGCACTGTAGCCATCTGTGCTGGTGGTGGAGGTGGGATATGTATATCCAGGGCAAGCAGGGTGTTGTCAGCCCACAGTAGTCGCCGATGTACGCCATACAGTACCTAGACACAAACACACAGAGTGAGGAGGTGCACCTCACCTGAATTGGTGTTCTGACTGCTGGTGTCCAGTAGTATGTCGTACGTAGCCTGGCAGGTACTGTACAACAGTTGCTGGCCGAGCACTGATACCTGGCCATCTACATGTGTATCCACCAATAGACAGACAGCTGCCACATATGTGTGATATGTGTTATTATGACAGTCAAGTAGCATGTGTATTATGTGTGCCAAGGTCTGCCAACATAGATTGCTGATACCATGTTATCTTTATTCCCAGGTACATGGCCCACCCGAGACATGCAACCTACTCCGTGGCTGAGGATGAGGAGATACACCAGAGCCTGGTGCGGGACTATGCAACACTCTTTTCCCGCACCAGCCAGAATCAGCAGGTGAGGGCTGCACTGTGGCAGGACCTTGTCCGGCGGGTAAATGATATAGGCATGCATAATAGGACATATGAGCAGGTACGACATCACTGCAGTGATTTGATTAGACATGTCCATCAGTGTGCATCAGATATCCACAGGCAACAGGTCGCCACAGGTGGTGGGGTGGCTACACATCCCCCACTCACCAGACTGGAGGGACTGCTCCTGAGTGTAGTGGCTCCAGTCCACCTGCAACAACAACAGCAGCAGACATGCGTCATGATGGAGGCTGGAGCCGCACAGCAGCAGGACACTGAACGTGCAGGTAATATGTCACATGTGTAGTTGACTGTTGTGTACACTGGTAGTTAATGCATGTGTGTGGTGTGTCCTTTGTTTGTAGCTGCAACCATAGTATATAATGTGCAAGTGTGATATCCGCAATATTAGCTGCAGACCTTTGAAAGGCGACTGTGGTACACCTGACCTGTATCATACTCAGTAATATTGGCACAGTTGTGCCCACTAACATTAGTTTCCTCCTGTCTGCAGGACCCTCCGGTATCACTGCATTGCAGCCTATCCATGCTGGTGAGTGTCTATTTACTTTACCTGTTAAGATGTTGGTAGTAATAGTACCTTTTGGCACACTTAGTGGTGCCCCTTGTATGCATGTAGGTGTGTCTGTGTCTGTGTGTCAATATCACGCATACTGAGTACTGTTCAATTGTGTGAAACTGTGTGCACGTGTGCAAGTGTGCAAGTGTGCACCTGTGCATGTGTGCACCTGTGCATGTGTGCATGTGTGCACCTGTGCATGTGTGCACCTGTGCATGTGTGCATGTGTGCACCTGTGCATGTGTGCATGTGTGCACCTGTGCATGTGTGCACCTGTGCATGTGTGCATCGCTGGCAGTGTGAAGACATTGTAAACTGTGTTTCCTGTTTACTTCCCACAGGTTCTGTTGCTGCTCTGGTGTTATCTAGCAGGGAAACTGAGTCAGGTGCCGTGGGTACTGCTACTGATGACATTGGTGTAGTGGCACAGGACGGTATGCCAGGGTCCGCCATTGGTCAGCCAATTGACAGTACACAGCTGTCGACACCATCCATGCGCACAGTTATCCTGCCAATACACCCCTTGTCACCACTGTCCCTAGGTGATGGACAGCATACAGTGGGCATCGACCAGGGTAGTGTGGTACCTGCGGCACATGCTTCCCCACACAGCAGCCATGGGCATGGCCCAGACATGGTACCACACAGACAGTTGTCCAGGGGTTCTCGTGGGAGCATCCATGGGCGTACTGCCCCTGGCAGACGTGCCCACAGAGGACTTACAACCTCAGCTATGTTCCGGACTGTCATGCAGGCACAGTCACGTATGGAACGGTACACCAGACAGGGTCTGAGGGAGCTGACAGCATGTCGCACAGCCATGACCGACGGTATGCGTGACATTGCGGCCGCCATCCGTGATTTCACCGACGTCGTAGACAGACGTTGTGGGGACATATTACACCGTCTCCACAACTACATGTCCATGAGCCAGGGTGATGGTGGGCGGTTGCGTCGTCGACGTGGCCGTATGCCAGCAACAGCAGCAGCTGGCAGTCGGCGTGGACGACAACAGGGCCGCGGCCGCCCCCGTAGTGCCAGCAGCAGCCCCAGCAATGCTGGGTCTGTGCTGTCATCAGACCGCCCCAGGAGACCACGTGCACGTGGCTCTGGCCAGGGCCGACAGGGCTCTGTGTCCAGTCAGCGAACACCTGCTTCTGATGACAGTACCCAGTCTGGGTTGGTACCGGATACGGTCCGTAGCACCCCTGCAAGGCACAGGTACCGTGTCCGTGCCCAGAGACACTGATCTGTATGGCCTGGCAGGTACAGTCTGTGGCTGTCCACAAACACCAGTATATGGCAGCCATGAGGTGGAACTGTGTGCATCCATACACACATGCAAAATAACAACACCTAGGGCTACCGCATACACGCACACACTGCATCAACACTGCCCCACCTTCTACTGCTGTCCCTCACCAACACACATACACATACATGTCAATTGGTGGTATGGGTGGCTGACCCAGGCATACCAAGTTCACACCCTGTGCATATGATGAAACTGTGCCACCTCCTGCAGTCTGTAACAACTGTGCAGGTACAGGTTAACATGTTACTGATGCACAGGGTGACCACATAGATGTGTAGTAATAGTATCATGTTTTGAACAGTACTGTGTGCTGATTTAATTGTGGGTATATCACAGCATGCCTGATGCAGTATTTGTGTGATTGTCATGTCCTGTTGTCTACACCCATGGTAAGTACCATAGTGTATCATCTGCACATGTTGGCATACTAGTGGTAATGATGTCAACAGCAGCCTACATACATAGGTAGCACAGGGGATGGGTAATGAATGTAGTAATACACAATGATGGACATGTAAATTGCAAGTGGCATGTTGGCCACACTAGACTCTGCAATGCAGATGTGTGAGGACGTTGATATGTGTGCATAACTACACAAGTGGTACAGGACACATAGGTGCACACTAGCACTGCATGCACACACCTCCTACCATGCTAGACAGCCCCAACACACATAACGAACTGTCACGGGAGGGAGAGTCCCCATACATGTCAGGGATACTGTGGTGGCAAGCCAGGGAGCATACATCCTACTAAGTATGGCACCACTGTGAGAAGGATCGGTGTCTGTTATTTGACATGTGTATTACTGCAGGTATGGGCACATGGGTTTATATCCAGTTATTGTACATCCTGACAGTACATGCATGTTCCGTACACTTGTGTGCACTGAGACTGGACCCTGGCCATCTGACCAGTGTTTTTCCATGTACATGTGCATAGCCTGCATATGTGCAGTGTTACCTTATGGAACTGGTACAGCTTGTTTGTTGTACAATGGACTACATGGAGCACTGTTCACTGTACCTTTGTTTGCATGCATGTTTGCTTGCAATTACCCTGGAATACCGATCACACCTGCAATGCATAGTTATAGGGCTTCTGTGGACTCCTAGTGCCATCTGTGTAGCCTACTGTATGTATGGCCGTGTCCCACTTGAGAGGTTGCCACTGTTTGACCTGTTCACATGTACATTGACTGTGACACAGTGCATATGACCTGCCTGACATGTGTCCACGTGAGCAGTCATATATGCTACTGCTAAGTAGTCACAGGCACTACACCTTCACACATCCATCTCCTGTTGAACTACCTGCTTTGCTAGGGACAGCCTGCACCTGTCACCCCTGGCCTATCGGATATTGGCAAAGCCTCTTGCTACCCCCATAGTGCCTATGTTAGGCAGGGCTCACATGACAAACCCACCTTCATAGGTATCACAAGGGATAAGACACTAAGAGCAATGCTACACAACGCCAGATGTCTAATCCTCCAGATGCATGCACCCAAAACACTCCTTTGCAGGGGAAACATCGATATGTGTGCAGTAACAGATGCCTGGTTCAGGGCTACTGGGAGCACACCAGCACTACCGGGTGTAACCCGGTTGATTCCTTTGCTACAGTCACCAAGGCCATTGCCGAGGGGAAGGTGGTTCACACAGCCTACCTGGGCCTTGCAAACGCCTTCGCAACAATACCCCACTTGGGCATTCTAGGCAAGCTCACCAGCCTGAATATGAGCCCCTATGTCACTAGATGGATTGCACAGTGGCTCAAGAACAGAACCCACATGGTTAGCATTGCTGGAGCCATGCCAGACCCCATAACAGTTCCAGGATGTGTCCCAGAAGGCTCAGTCCTGGGACCCTCTTGTTAGGTACATATTTATTGGAGGTACAGGCCAACACGGATGAACTGTGGCTGTCCAAATATGCAGATGACTGCAAACTGGACACCATAATCGACTACCCAGCTGACACAGGCATCTTCCAAAGGGGCATCATAGCAACAGACAACTTGTGCCAGGGCCATGGCCGTCTGCTGAACAGTGTGTAGAAGGGGAATGTGCATCCTGTAGTCTGTTCACCTAGTTACCAAAAGGGACATTGTCCCCACACACACTAACCCCCCTCAGCCAGAAACACACACTTGCCAATTGCAGGATTCAAACCCCTATCTGACTGTTATGACACGTGAGACAGGCGCATTAGCTGAGCACGCTATTTGCATTACTGGGGGTTTTCTCTTCCCCTGCTATACTTATAGAGTGCTGACATCATCAGTATTTAGAAAAGGGTATGGGCATCCTGTAGTGTCCTATCCTATTTGCCAAAAGGGACACGTCCCTCACACACTAACCCCCCTCAGACAGACACACACATTTGCCATTCACAGGAATCAAACCCCTACCTAGTTATGTTATGACACTTGAGACGGACGCATTAGCAGAGCGCGCTATTCGCATTACTGGGAGTTTTCCTTTCTCATGCTCTACTTATAGGGTGCTGACATCAGCAGTGTTTAGCAAAGGGGAGGGGCATCCTGTAGTCTGTTCACCCAGTTTCCAAAAGGGACTTTTCCCTCACACACTAACCCCCCTCACACAAACACACACACTTGCCATTCACAGGAATCAAACCCCTACCTAGTTATGTTATGACACTTGAGACGGACGCATTAGCAGAGCATGCTATTCGCATTACTGGGAGTTTTCCTTTCTCATGCTCTACTTATAGGGTGCTGACATCAGCAGTGTTTAGCAAAGGGGAGGGGCATCCTGTAGTCTGTTCACCCAGTTTCCAAAAGGGACTTTTCCTCACACACTAACCCCCCTCACACAAACACACACACTTGCCATTCACAGGAATCAAACCCCTACCTAGTTATGTTATGACACTTGAGACGGACGCATTAGCAGAGCGCGCTATTCGCATTACTGGGAGTTTTCCTTTCTCATGCTCTACTTATAGGGTGCTGACATCAGCAGTGTTTAGCAAAGGAGAGGGCATCCTGTAGTCTGTTCACCCAGTTTCCAAAAGGGACTTTTCCCTCACACACTAACCCCCCTCACACAAACACACACACTTGCCATTCACAGGAATCAAACCCCTACCTAGTTATGTTATGACACTTGAGACGGACGCATTAGCAGAGCGCGCTATTCGCATTACTGGGAGTTTTCCTTTCTCATGCTCTACTTATAGGGTGCTGACATCAGCAGTGTTTAGCAAAGGGGAGGGGCATCCTGTAGTCTGTTCACCCAGTTTCCAAAAGGGACTTTTCCCTCACACACTAACCCCCCTCACACAAACACACACACTTGCCATTCACAGGAATCAAACCCCTACCTAGTTATGTTATGACACTTGAGACGGACGCATTAGCAGAGCGCGCTATTCGCATTACTGGGAGTTTTCCTTTCTCATGCTCTACTTATAGGGTGCTGACATCAGCAGTGTTTAGAAAGGGAATGTGCATCCTGAGTGTCTTTTCCTATTTGCCAAAAGGGACATTTCCCTCACACAAACTTACACACACGCCAACCTCACACACAGACAGACACACACGCACACACACACACACACTGAGCACTTGCAGGATTTGAACCCCTATCTAACTATGTCATGACACTTGAGACGGACGCATTAGCGGAGCGCGCTATTCGGATTACTGGGGAGTTTCATTTCTCCTGCTGTACTTCTAGGGTGCTGACATCATCTGTGTTTGGAAAGGGGAATGTGCATCCTGTGGGGAAGCAGACACCAAGCACACTATGGCTAAGCTGTCATTCCCTAGGGCAAACAGCCTATTGTTGACCTCTACACCATTATGTTTAATTGTCAAATGCACATTATTTGTTGCTGATAGACTGTTTGCATATCTTTATTGCCATAGCATTCCCTGTTGGTATGAACAACCTCTGCATCTGTGGAAACTGTTTGCATATGGGAGGGATCCACTATATCACGTATGTCTCTGTAGTCATTTAACTGTGTGCACTGGGCAGACTGCTGTAATGTGGTTGGTCCCTGGCATAACACATAACAATACCAGATATGTGTGTCCCACTGCTAAACCAAGATTTGGACTAAGTGTGTGAGCATGCCCAGTTCAGCCTTCCCATGGCATGTTGTCAAAGTGTGTGAGCATGCCCAGTGTGATTATTCCATATGTTGGACTCTGCAGCCCACCACATTTGTGGATGTGTGTGAACTTCACAAACTATCACCCGTTCATGGTTGTGGGTTGTGTGTCATGTTGTGTAGTTACTGTACAACTGCTTTGTGTGTGAACACAACAGGATTATACTGTGCCTGCAGTGTTTGCATGGGATACTTTGCATGCAGTCGTCAACATCCTTTCACACTGACCTAACACTGTAGTACTGTATAGTGTACTGGCAGTACTTTGACTGTGGTGGACAGTAACCTGGGCTTTACTGCTATCACTGCTTTACATTCTGATCGTGGGCACAACAGCCTGGTTGGGGCCAGTTGTGTACATCTGACCATGTTGCATTCTGTTCAGATATGCACTACTTACACCAGACTTGCCCAACATTGTTAGTGTATCCCACAACATAGGTGTACAATTGCAAACACTAGCGTTGTGCCCTAGTCCATGGCTAATGCAAGTTGGAGAGTGTGTTTGTCCTTCAACACACATTGTAAGTGGAGTTTGCCATGACCAATGTAATGGTTGGTATACTGTGCCTCTGTCTACCTGTGACATGACAGTGATACCCAGGATAAACCTACCATCTCCGTCCACCCATCAGGATTCCTATTGAGGAAGATTGATAAGTGACTCTATGGGTAGCCTGTGCTGAGGGTTCACTCATGGGTGGGGTGGCTTCTGTGTTATGGATCACACAGTACAGCCTGTCCTATGTAAGTCAGTGCTGGGGTTCAGGTCTGTCATGTGCATAGCTCACTGCCATTCAGATTGTACTATGTGCAGCATTTTTATTGATGCCAGCAACACATGCAGAACATGGCATGTGTGTAGGCTGATTGATACTCCTGATGTGGTACTGTTGGGGACTTTACAGTTGATGGAGGTGTCTGCTGAGGTACATCCCACAGGGGCTATTGTAGTCGATTGTACCACTGATGCAGGAGGACTGCAGAGCCACAATGACCTCACCTTATGTAGATCTGACATCCTTCATGATTAGGTGGGTATATGGTATGTTTCTGTAAACACTACAGCACATGTTTGTCCAGTGCAGGATATCTATCACCCTGTGTCCCCAGGTCTCTCATTACATGTTAACTACATAATGGGTTAACACCTATGTGGTAATTGGTGGGCACTTACTGTATATCCACCGGGGTTGACTATACACATTTCTGCACTTAGCTTGCTGACATAGCTATGGCACCAGTTGTCTGTTTGTATGTGGCCCTTTTGTGGGATGCATGTGTCAGCTGGTGGATCATATGTGGTGAGCGGTTTGTAGTCCTCTGCAAACATGTTAGGACACAGTCCTTCCATGTTTGCCTGTACCTATGGGACATATATACCAGACGAGGGGATACCAGGTCCAAGCCTTGTGGGATGCCAGTTATATCTGGTTTGTAGTCTGACATGGCTGAAGCATGTCTGACCATGTCTGTTCTGTCCTTGGTCTGGTTTGCAACCCCTCTACTGACATGTGGGTTTATATTTACACTGGTGAGCCTATCTATACTGAACATGTAGGGTATTGTATAGACGCCTTTGCAAGGTCCAGATCCACTGTGTGGAGCACATTGCCCTCATCAATGACCTGAATGACTGTTTCAATTGGGTCCAACATGGTTAGGGGCAGGATCTGCACTTGAGAAGGCCACACTGTGTTGGGTCCGTGTCAGTAGGTCCCCGACATCCATATTTCTGTGGTACATGCTGCTCCTTTCCATAGCTGTGCAATCTGGGCTTCTCAGGATTCTGGGGTAGTACTGTTCAGTATCCACTCAGGCAACACCTTTGTTGAGAAGGACCACTGTTGCTGTACACTGCTCTTTGGGTACATATTCTGTGGTACGGCTGGCATTGAGCAGTAGTGTGGTGTGGCATTCCATTCATCTTAGACTCCATGTTGCACATCGCCCAGGTCACCATCTCATACCATTGCTGCTGTGTGTTTTGCTTTGGAGATGTTGTCTGTTACCTCAGCATCTGCTATGTCAGGGGGCCAGCTGTCTGCTGGGATACATATTCTGCATACATGGGGGTGTGGGGGTTTGCACTGCACCTGTCGGGATGTATGTTGGCAATATGTGTGTGTGTTTGTGGTGTTTGTGTGATTCAGTCCATATCTGTGAATTCACAAGATGGCTCCTACCATCAGTTGTGTAAGCCTTGGGATTATCCTTCATGTCCTGTACAATTTGTATCTACATAGGTTCATAGGTTCATACTAGGCTATCCACCCTGGGCATTTGTTAGGCTAGCCAGAGTGTGTGTGGCTTTTGAGACCCCTTGCTATCTGGATATTATGGCCATGTATTGTTTGCTTAGCTGTGCCTCTGTCTGGACATCACACAGTGAAGACCCCCACTGTAACTCTACAATCATCCATCCACTTGGCAAGATTCCTGTTGAACAATGTCAGTGAGGGGCTCTGCCTAACATGGGGTGGGAGTCTGGTCCAGGGTGTGTGGAGCCTCTGGATTATGTATCTGTCCCACCAGCACATCCTATTTCATTATGTGTTGGGGTTGACATCTCTCACTCGCAGCTCCAATGGATATGTGTTGTCTGGGGTGGAGCAGGTCCATTACTCCTGTGTTAGGCATGGCCTCCTACAACAGGCATGCAATGCCTCTGTGTGGGCAGTCTGCGACTGGAGTCAGCTGGGGTGTCTACAGCCTAGCAGCATATGACATATATGTATGACAC
Source organism: Protopterus annectens (assembly GCF_019279795.1). NCBI lineage: Eukaryota > Metazoa > Chordata > Ceratodontiformes > Protopteridae > Protopterus > Protopterus annectens. The sequence continues at coordinate 47,064,123 of NC_056729.1, forward strand.
TTTATCCTCTTGGTAAGGTACCTTTGCAGTCTTCCTAACTGCTGCAGGTGTCAGGTAAGGTAGATCCCACATGAGGCATTGTACTGGATTATGGGTGTGATTGGGATAAAGTATAGGGGCACAGTGGCCTCTGTTGCCATAGATGTGACTCCTTTCCTAATACAGTGTCACATGTAGACAGTCTTCCTAGCCACATTGGCAATGTGGGTGTCACATAACAGGTTACTGTTCACTTGTGTCCCTTGGTCCCTGGTTACTCCTTCCATACATAATGGTTTACCACCTTTGTGGTATTTCGTGGTACCTTGTCTGGTATTTGGTGGGACATTCATACTGTCCAGTGTCTTCCGGACGGTTGGGGGGGGGGTTATTGTGTGTGAGAGTGCGGTCTGTAGCATACTACAGACTGCACAGCAGTCTTGCCTACAGTTAGTTGCACGTGGGTGAACTCCACTGCCTTGTGCATTGTCAGTTACCTGGACGTCTGGGTGTCTGTGCTGCCTATGGTTACTCACCTCCTTTTATGTAGTGTTCCAGGTTTTGGGGCCATGACACATGGTACATGGTATAACCTGGTAGTGCTGGTGTGCTGTCAGGAGCCTTGCAGCAGGTTTCTGTCACTGCACAGACATCGATGTTCTCTATTCTGGGGATGGCCTAGGGAGCATGCATATTGGGGTGTACACATCTGGCATCGGTCATCATTTCCCTTATGTTTCTTCCCACTTATGTTTTCTCGGGTGGCGGGTCAGTCTGTTCAGCCTTGCCTACAAAAGGCTGTGTGGAGGTGGCCAAGGCCTTATCCACTATTCAGATGCCCAGGGGTAACGGGTGCAGGCCATCCCAAGGGCAGCTGCATGGATTGTCAAGCATGACATCCCAACCTGACAGACATTGGATCCCCTTGGACTGACACCAGTAAATGTGCTACTTGCTATGACTGATCATTCCATGTTTCTACTGTGGCATTATTCTTGGTAAGGGTAGGTTGCTGCAAACGGTGAGTGTCATACCAGCCTGGACTACATAATCGGATAGCTCATCTGTGTCTCTTTACATGTAGGCTAGGGCAGTACACCTCGGGTCATTCACACCAGCATGGACTATGACTGCATCATATTTCTGTTTGCTTTGGAGTGACCTTCATATTTCTGTTATGTGGCATATTGTGGCGGCCTACAGGCAGCTTACTGTACCCTTTCCTTTGTTCAGTCTGCTGTGCGGGACAGCAGTGTGTCTGACTATGGAGTCACCTATTACAACTGTATCAGGCATGTTGTTTCTCCTTCTGGCCTGTGACTGTTTGGCACACCAGCTTTGTGTGCTATGTTTTGCATGTGCTATGTTTGGAGGCTGTTTCATTGGGTGTCTGCTTTATTGGCCTCTGTTGGTGTGCTGTGTGTGTGATTTCTGCCTCCGGGAATGTCTTTCTGTGTTTATGTGTTTGGTTTGCAGTTGTGGTAGGTCTATGTGGGTATGTGTTTGTGGTGTGTGTGGTTACCTTCTCCTACTGACTTGTTGTGGGTGTACTGAGTTGGGGGAGCTCTGCCTCCGGTTTGGATGGATGGTTGCATCTCTCACATATATTTGTATTTCTTGGGTGGAGTTGGTGGTTGTCTGTGTACTTGGGGCAGGTGTAACATTGGCTCAGGGTTCACAGATTCCACTTGTTGTGCCTGGCCTTACTGGATTGCATGTGTGGACAGATTATATTGCCATACTACTGATCAGTAATTACGTCATTGTTCATGCTTGCTCTATCATGTAGTAGCTTCCTCTTTCTCTTGCATGTTTTGGTTATGGCTGGTGTCCACCATGACAGATTTAGGCACTGTGTCTTGTTTTAATTTGGGACTGCATAATCCAAGCATTCCTGGCGGTGTTCATGGAGTGGCTGTCTTGCAGGTTCTGAGGCGTGGCCCATATTTTGCACCTGCACGGGAACTTTCATGGCTTCAACATCATTTTGGAGGTGTGCACATAATGCTTAGCACATGTTTTCCACTGTGTTTCCCGGACAGGGACTGTGGTCAGGGTTTGTATATCCAGTGTGATTACTATATGGTCTGGTGTTACCAGTGTGCAATACACTTCTCATCTTAACATCCCGTACCCATGTTGCTGATTATCACATCCAGTATGCTTGCCCCTCTTGTGGGTGTGCTACGTTGTTCCTGGGCCTTTTGGTTTGTGGATTTAATGACCTTTTGTCCTACACTGTTGCAGCTGGTATAATGCTCCCAGTCTATGTGTCTGGGTATTTGCAGTCACCAAATATAATGTGGTTTGGAGGACTTGATATATTCATGTATTCCAGCATGGGCGCAATGCAGTTCCTGGTGTTGGGCCAGTACTCTGTGGCAGGCTATACACTGGTGGGCGGTTTTAGCCACTGTTACTTGTGCATGGCTAGTCCATGCTGCTTTTTCTGGTGGTACCAACATGGGGGTGTGGTTATCCTTGTCATTCTTGATGGTCGCCCTCCTTTTGTAGCTTGTTCCAAGTGTTGAGGATGTACAGCACAGTCTGAGGTGTGACCTGGTGGTGTTAGGGTGCTGTTGTGAGCCTTGCCTCAGTATTCTGTTACAGCACAGTTATCAACATTCTCCATACTGGGTGGGCTTAGTCTGCATGCATCTTGCTGTTTGACCTTATCCCTTATCTGATTCTTATCCCTTCTGGTACCTATGGAGATAGGTTTGTGTTTTGCGCCTTCCTATTCAGGGCACACTGTGCATGACAACAGCCTTTGCCAGTATCCATACGGCCTGCACTGATAGGTGCATGCCAGTCCTGGCAGGTGGTGCATCATGTCATGCTCAGCATGTCATCCCAGACTGGCACACAGTTCGTCCCCTTTGCCTACCTGCATTACTCCGGTAATTGTTGCACTTCATCATCTCGTTGTCCTGTTGTGGCATGCTGCTTGTTGAGGGTAGGATGTTAGACGGGGTCCTCAGGTGTGCATATGGTACTTGGTGTTACATTACTTGACACACAGCATTCATGCCTCAGGTGGTGCTGCAGGGCTGCCTCTGTCGGATGCACATATTACACTTCCCTGTACATGTTTGTGAACAGGTTGTGTCACATTAGGCATCCCTGTTACTATATGGTGAGTCGGAGAGGGGTATCATTCCCAAGGTTCCTACTGAGCCAATGTATGTGCTATGCGTTGCCTCTTTGCCAAAGCCAGGGCATACTGGGCACGCCTCCTTCTGCCTACTGGGGCAGGCTCAGGTTGTTCCTCCTCCGAGTCACGCTGTGCCTGTGGTGGCCTTGGCGATGGTGGGGGGCTGTTTGGCCCAGCCCTATGGTGATCCTGCTGCAGCTGTTTTCGCATGATCATATTATGTAGCATAGCACATACCATGACAATTTGGGTACATGTAGTTGGTGTGTACTGCAAGGCTCCACCAGATGTGTCCAGACACCGGAACCGTGACTTGAGCAGCCTGAACACACGCTCTATTACATTACGTGTTTGTGCGTGTGCCTCATTATGGCGTTCCTGTTCAGGTGTGTGTGCATTTCTGATGGGTGTCATCAGCCACGGCTCCAGTGCATATCCAGCATCCCCCACTAGGTGTCCGTGTGGGATGTCCCCATTGGCAAATGTCTGGTACAGCTGCGTCAGATGCCAGATGTGGGAATCATGGTAGCTCCCAGGACAGCCGGCACACACATTCATTATTATGCCCTGGGCATCACACACGACCTGGCAGTTGATGGAGGTAGCCCTTGCGATTTATGTAGGCCCTACCCGCTCTCCTGCTGGTGCTTTGATGCGTATGTGCGTGCAGTCTATGGCACCCAGTACCTCAGGGTATTCCGCTATTTGCTGGAAGAGACGCATGTTGCTGGCCAATACCTCACGGGCATTGGGGAAGTATACATGATCACCGACATGTGCTGACATGGCATCCAGGAACTGGTGCAGTACCCTGGAAGCTGATGCCTGTGATATCCCCATCATATCGCCAGTTGGTCTCTGGAAGGTACCTGTTGCTAGTATTCTTAGGCCAACACATACCTTGGTTTCCACTGGGATGGGTTCCCCTCTGTTGGTTCTGTGTGTGAGGCGTGGCCTGCACAGCTCCACTATTTGCTGCAGGAGGTCTCTGTCCACTCTATAGCTCTACTATCTCCAGCTCATGTAACCCGTGGTAGGTGACCCTGGGCCTGTACACTCTTCTCCGTCTCCTCACTGCGGGTTGTCTGGCACCATCTGCATTGTCACCACCCTCAGCAAGTCGCCTATGTCTCATTATGACAGCTATGGCAGCCCCTAACATTTCTGCTCTGAGTTCAGCTTTTTCAGTTTTCACTTCTGATAACTTAACTCCTGTCTTGCAGTGTCTCTTGAGAGAAACATTCTGCACTGCTGTTTGCAGAGTTTTAAGTGCTGGGCTGGCCTAGTATTCTGCCTGTGTAATTGCCTGCATCTAATTGTTTTCACCTGCTAGCTCCAGCAGTATTCCCTGCTAACTTCCTAGTACATCTGTTGTTTCCTTTTTCCTTTCTGTTTCCTCAGGGTGGGGCCATGTGCAAACCAGCAGAAACAGGCTCACAGTGGCTTACACGCGCGCACACACACTTACACAGTTCAAGATCTGCTTATTCAGTTTTAAACGCGTGCACGCCAGCAAATGGTGTTAAACAGCTCCCAACACGCTCCCACATGCTTAGTCTGCCTTACACGCGCGCACACTGCCTTACACGCCAAGACACCGTCTTACTCGCTTCACGGCGCGGACACGTGCGCATACACGTCCAACAAGAAACTTTGGTGTAGGCAACAGTGTACACCTTCCATTTCTTGGCTTTCTCATGTTTACTTGGGGGCACACCTCCTCCCTTGATGTCTCTCTGACATCTGTCATGTAACTCTACCTTCCAATGACTTCTATCCCTTTCTACCATTCCCCCCTGTGATGTCACCTATCTCCTACTCTGTTCCTCCCCCTTCTGTAACTCTTACACTACTCAGACTGTGCTCATTTACTATGTGACAGTGGTATTCAGTATCCTTACCCTAATTTGCATCAGATTGCCTACTAATGCTTAGTTACATCTCTTACACTTGGCTTCCCCCCTTGGCAACCACTACACGGTGGCCATGTTGGTTTTCCTATGCTGGTCCCTCCATTGACATTCCATATAATGCATACAACCTACATTTGTAGGTTTAAAACCTTCGTTTTCATGTTTTATGCAGCACAGCCCGTTTGCGTGGGGCTGCGCTGGGTTTACACATCGGCAATTGCCGAAAAAAAAAAAAGATTATTTTTCATTTTTTTGCATGGGGTTGCATTGCCAATGGCCACATATTTGGCCATTGGCATGCTGCCTATGAGATATGCACCCTTTATTTGGAGCTGACATGGCTCCATTGCCGTGTTTGCAGAAACGTACTCAGTTGTCAACTGAGTACATTTCTGCAGCTAACACGGCTCTTACACGGGCTGTTCTGGGCTTCCTGGATCGCTAATCAGCCTCATTTGCATGCTATTCGGCTGCAAGTGGGCTGATTAGCTTAACCACGCCCACTCCGTGTAAGAGCCGTGTTAGACTAACTCTTACACGGACTTTGGGCTGTTCCTGGATCACGAAGGCTACATGGAGTCTTACACTACTCTTAGACTCCGTGTAAGCCTTCGTGAATCCGGCCCTATGTGTAAACAACCCACAAGCCAACACTACAGGTCGGCCTGGGGGGGGGGGGTTCTCAAGGCTTTTGTGAATTTTTGGCACACAAAAGAAATGTGCCATAGTGCTCCCTTCACTGCTGAATTTATGTAACACATCTTCCTCTGACAAATAATTCAACCTTATGCCTTTTCTTAATAATTTTTCATAGTCTTGCACAGCCCACTGACAGTAATTCTTATCCACTTTCTTATATATTTCCTCATTGTTTAAATGTTAAACACATTACTGAGGTATTGTGTATAATGCTGAACTACGAATTTACCTCCTTTGTCAGCTGATTTAAAATAAGTTAATTCCTTTTACTCAATTCTATTAGGCTTTTCCACTCTTCCTTTAAGTTATATGCAACATTCTTACTCTTTATACAAAACATTTCATATTTCTTTTCTACAATATAATTTAAAAAAAGCAGAAAAACATTGGTTTTATTACTAATAGGAGAAAGTTACTTTTGCATGGTATTTTCTCTGTATTAAGTTTACAATATGCATTATGTATTAAATCTGATTCGCATGAATAAAAGCTGCTATCGCGTTCATCAGTTTCCATAAAAAAATCAGCTGTATTATATTCACTGCCCTTATTAAAAAGTAATGAGACGGATGTAATTTGCATACAAATTTGAAAATTTCTATTTTCATTTCATATAATCTAGGTAGTACTGTCGGAATAAACTTCAGTCCTTTATTCAACACTCTTAATTCTAAGTCAGCAAAATTGACATTTGTTAAATTAACCATATACCAGATATATTATTTCACCTACACTGTCTTTTTTTACGTTTTGTATGTTTAAAATCATGTCCATTTTCCCTGTGTTGTTCAGGTTCATTCCACAATCTCTTGCGACCTTTTTGAGTCAGATTGGTTCCAAAAATGCTGATACATATAGGCTCCATTCCCTGCTTTAGCGCGGATAGTCCCTTTGGTCATCGCTTTCATTTTCCGTTGAAGACACTGCATATGCTGTGGAAGAACGTGAATTAGACCTCTCTGCCGCTTCCGGTTCCTTTTGAAACCTGACATGTTGACGAATTTGTGATAATTTAATGACTTCAAATGCATTATTACGTTCTTAATCCCTCATACCCCTAGTTAGTTTGTTCTTTTTCCTTTTTATCAACTCATTTCCATGAGCAGTCAATTTTTCTTTGATTTTTTTTTTTAAATTGCTCGAAGACAATGTCATGGCATACCTTCTTGGTCTCGTCCTTGACTTTTTTGTTCTTTTTAGCTGGTTGCGCTCTATAATAATGTTAACCCATCAAATGCTGCACTTGTGTGCAGCCGCTACCCAACGTGTACAAAACTGCTTTTCCTCCTTCACTGACAAAATCGAAGGGTAGGGATATTTTTATTTTTTTTATGGAGCGCAACTCCGTTGGAGTTATGTCAAGCTCTACATATCTCTGCAAACTTTGTAGATTCAAAAATATTGATGACTTTAAACATTAGCTTCTCCATTTGATCGAACAGTTTTTGAATACCTGCATCTGCAGTCAATTTAGCACTTTTCCCCATGGAAGCAAATGGGTTGAAATCTGGCAGTCTCCTGCCTTCATCCCATTGACGGAAAAAGTTTGAACTATTGCCCATATCTCTGTTGTCTGTTCCTTTTCTAGGGACTCATTTCTAGCAGATAGGTTGCCATTTTCTCCTGTCGAAACCAAGTAACTGTCCATAGATTTTTGTGAGGACCCTAGTCCCAGGTATCAGTAAACGTGTCAACAATGTAAAGGAAATCACTGGCCATGTCAATAAATAAATACTTTACTGAGTCAGTAAAATTCAAATTTTGATTTGACTGTTTTCCATACATGTTAAACCATAGCAGAACAGTTATGAAAATCGGAGACTTCAAAAGCAGAAATGTTTTCAAGCAGAAGTCCCAGACTTGGGAAATAAGAATTCATTGTGAAGGACATGTCCTCATCTCTGTGGAACCCTAAATAAAGGTCCTTGCACATAAAAGCCTGATGCTCACAAACTGAACAAGCAGAAGGCAACTAGAAAAAAAATGTCTTACAGAACATGAAGTTTAGGTCTGCTATAAATGGGACAATATATCAGTCAAAAATATCAAGCCCTAAGACGTCGAAAGATTCTTTGGCAAAGGACAAAGATGGAGAGAATCCCTTTAAGGAACCGTTAACTAACCTGTGATAGGCCAACCTTCTACCAAGTCACACAAAGCTTAAAAGACCAAGACATATGCCTTAATGGTGGGGTGAATGCAGCCTACATCAAAAAGATGCCTGAGATAATATTTATGGGTCCAAAGAAAACAAGCACTAAGTACAAGAACGGCATTTGAAATAAAATATGCTTTGCAGCAGACCTACCTCTTGTGGATGTTCTGGCAACATGAGAGAAGGAAGGGTGAGCTATGATGTTGGCTGAGGGTTCAAAGTCATTTGCATAGTACAGAATGTGCAGGATTTAGAATCATGTAATGTAAGAAGTTCATTCACCTTATCAAATTACACAAGAGATTAAATATGCTTGGTGGTTGGCTCAAACAGAATGTATGTATCAGCATTTTAATCTTCTGAACTTTTTTTTAATGCAGTTTGCTTCATCTGTTCTGTTCTTTAATGCTGACAACCATCTTATCTTTCTACCCCACTTTTATACATTTTACAGCTGGAGACAGAGTCTGGGTCTGTTTTCTTCCTATAGCCAGCTATGTACCTGCTTGTAGTTACTGTTTGCCTGTCCTGGTGTTTTTAGGTGCCTCTGTGGTGAATTAGAACTCATCTTCACTTATCCTGCTTTTTTTAGAAGGGGTGTTCTGGTGAGCTCATGTTTCACATTTTTAAGTTTAATTACAAATTCAGCCATCAGTAAGGAAATAACAGGAAAGTTAAAGTGAGAATGGGAGCAATAAGCAGTCACAGAGAGACAGTAAATTTGGTGAAATGGAATATTCTAATGTCTGACAGGTACTTAATCCATTCTTCAATTGTATAACTTTGTAAAAAATTAAATTAGACTTTAGGCCCAGCACTCCCTTACTACACTACAGTCACAGTTTCATCATTAGTTTTACACTTATTCATAAGATGCTGAAGCCTCCTCAAGAAGGTAGCAACCTTTTGTCCATATAATACTGAAGCCTGCTCAACAAGGTAGCACCCTTTTTCTTCTTCTGAGCAGGACCTCTACTTGATGCCTCAAGGAGAAATTATTTTTCCAGCATCTTTAAATAATGTACTGTTTTAAAATGCCTTACCTGCTTGAAGTGCTGAATGAAGGACAATATGCCCAAAACAAGGATGTTTCAGAAAGGCCACCATATCTGCAAGAGGGCCCCAAAGCTGCACACTTATGAATAATGCCAGTTTAGCAGTCCGTATGCATCTAAACTATTCCAACTGCCAGAAGTGTGAAAACATACATCCCCAGTCTTCCCTACTCCATCTGTCAGATGTACCTACCCCACAGACCAAGGAAGACCTGCACTTGCTCGTATAAGTAATCTTATAAGTAAACACTAATAAACTAAAGCACTACACCCTCTTGTACTCCCTTTAAGTACTTGGCTCCCTATTGGTCCTTTCTGATCAGTAGTCCCTTATACTATTCTGGCATGTCCAAAAGTCAGTTTTGAGTTTACTCTCCAATCCAGCTGGTGAATCTGGGAATCTTGAGGCAATGTTACAACTGCCTTATGTACACAGACCACCCTCTCCCTCCTCCCAACAAGCTCAAATATATGTGAGAGATGCAACTATATAGCCAAACTGGAGGCTGAGCTCTCTCAACCCAGTACTGGCACAGTCAGTCAGGAGGAGAAGGTAACCACACACACCACAAATCCAGTCTCACATTGACCTATCGCATCAGCAAACCAAACACAAACACACAAAAACATACTCGGAGGCTCTAAATAAAAATCTGCCCAAGCAGCAGAGACCTCCAAAGCAGACATCCAAGCAACCGCTACCCCATAACAATAAACACGTATCACATAGTTCACAAAGTCAGTGTACCACACAGTCACAGCCCTTAAGGCTAAACAACACACCTAATACACTTGTAATAGGTGACTCTATTGTCAGACACACTGATGTCCCACTCACCAGACTGAACAAGGAGAAGGTCACTGTAAGCTGCCTGTCAGGTGCCAGGATCCGCCACATAACACAAGCACTCAAGTCACTACAAAGCAGGTACAAATATGACTCCGTCATTGTCCATGCTGGTGTGAATGACGGGAGACGTACTTCCCTGGACTACATGAAAAGAGACATAGAGGAGCTCTCTGATCATGTAGCACAGGCCGGTATGACCCTGACCTTGAGTAGCATCTTACCCTCACCAAGAATGATGCCACAGTATAAAGACAAAATTATCAATTTTAACAACTGGCTAAAGTATTGGTGTCATTCAAAGGGGATCCAGTGTCTGTCAGCCTGGGATGACATGCTCGACAAGCCACGTTGCTTCGCTAGGGACGGCTTGCACCTGTCACCCCTGGGATTTTGAATACTGGCTAAGGCTCTTGCCACCCCCATAGTGCCTTTTTTAGGCAAGGCTCAAAAGACAAACCCACCTCCATAGACAACACAAGGAAAAAGAAACTAAGGGTAATGCTGCTCAACGCCAGAAGTCTAAACCTCAAGATGCACGCACTCGAGGCTCTCCTCAGTATGGAGAATATTCATATCTGTGCAGTAAAAGAAACATGGTTCAAGGCTCCCGAGAGCACCCCAGCACTACCAGGTTATACCTCATACCATGCTTTTCGGCCCCAAAACTCGGACCGAATCACAAAAGGAGGGGGAGTATCCATATTCATCAAAGATGCCCACACCTCCAGGTTAGTGGCACTGCACGAAGCATCGGAGAACATCCACATGCAACTAACAGTGGGCAAAACTGCCTTTCAGTTTGTAGCCTGCTACAGACCACCCTCCCAAACTCAGGAACCCCACTCGGCTTTCCTGAGAAAACTTGAGAATATGAAGGTCTCTCCAAACACCACTATACTGGGTGACTTCAATTACCCAAACATAGACTGGGAAAACTACTCAAGCCCCAACACCCTCGCCCAATGGTTCCTAGAATTTAAAAACTCAAATGCTATGGAACAACTGGTCACCACCCCACAAGAGGGGAAAACATGTTGGACCTGATCATCACCAACATGGGGACTCTATGTTCCATACCAGAGGTATACCCCTCATTGGAAAGATCTGACCATAAATTAATCTCACTGGACATCCATATCCCGTCCCCACCCCCAGCCAAGGAAACCACTGTGAAGAACTTCTCAAAAGCAAACTTCACACTTCTCAAAACCAAGGTGGAATCCTTCATAGCCCCCAGTGGAAAATACGGCCCAAACCACAGAATCTTTTACAAATGCATTCTATGGACACCTACAGGAATGCATGGGTCATGCTATCCCATATAAAACCAAAACTCACTCCTCCAAAGGCAAGAGACCTGTCTGGTGGACCATGGCCATAAATAAGCTATACAACAGAAGGGGGAAGGTACTACATGATAGAGCAAAATCCCAAAAAGGGAAGGTATCTCTGATCAGTACTAGCAAGAAACTACGATCCCTCATAAAATCATCTAAGGCCAGCTTCAAAAGAAAAACTGCACAAGACGCTAAAGATAATCACAAGGCCTTCTTTAGTTATGTCTAGACTAGATCAAGGCCTGCTGAATATAGCTTTGTTTATATGCTTGTTGTTTGTTTGCTTGTTATTTCCCTGGAACGCTAATTCCACCTAATACGCGGCTTCTCAGTGCTTCTGTGGCTCACTAGTGATATCTGCATTGCTTACTGTACTTATTTCCTTGTTTCACTTGAAAGTAAGTTACTGTTTGTCGTTTTTGCATTTAAGTTACCTGTAACACATTGCACTTAAGTTACCTGGCACTTGCTTACTAAAGCAATTATATAAGTCAGCACTAAAAATTAAAAGCACTACACCCTCACTCCCCACTGGCCCTGGTTTTCAATTATTAAGGAATTCCCAATATTATTCTAGCATGTCCAAAGGTCAGTTGTCAATCTCCTCTCCGGTCCAGCTGGTGAATCTGGGAATCTTGAGGCAAAGTTACAACTGCCTCATGTACACAGACAACCCTCTCCTCCTCCCAACAAATTCCAACACATGTGAGAGATGCAACCATATAGCCAAACTGGAGGCTAAGCTCTCTCAACTCAGTACTGGCATAACCAGTCAGGAGGAGAAGGAAACCATACTCACTACATTTCCAGTCTCACATAGACCTACCACGACAGCAAACCAAACACATAATCACACAAAAACATACTCGGAGGCTCTAAATAAAGATCTGCCGAAGCAGCAGAGACCTCCAAAGCAGACACCCAAGCAGCCGCTACCCCAAAACAAAACACGTGCAACACATATCTCACAAAGCCAGTGTGCCAAACAGTCACAGCCCTTAAGACTAAACAACACACCTGATACACTTGTAGTAGGTGACTCTATCGTCAGGCACACTGACGTCCCGCTCACCAGGCTGAACAAGGAGAGGGTCACAGTGAGCAGCCTGTCGGGTGCTAGGATCCGCCACATAACACAAGCACTCAGGTCACTCCAAGGCAAGTACAAATATGACTCAGTCATTGTCCATGCTGGTGTGAATGACCTGAGACGTACCTCCCTGGACTACATGAAAAGAGACATAATGGAGCTCTCTGAGCATGTAGCCCAGGCCGGTATGACCCTGACCTTGAGTAGCATCTTACCCTCACCAAGAATGATGCCACAATATGAAGACAAGATGATCAATTTCAACAATTGGCTTAAGTACTGGTGTCATTCAAAGGGGATCCAATGCCTGTCAGCTTGGGATGATATGCTCGACAAGCCACGATGCTTCGCTAGGGACGGCTTGCACCTGTCACCCTGGGCTTTCGGATATTGGCAAAGGCTCTTGCTACCCCCATAGTGCCTTTTTAGGCAAGGCTCAAAAGACAAACCCACCTCCATAGGTATCACAAGGATAAGAAACTAAGAGTAATGCTACTCAACGCCAGAAGTCTAAACCTCAAGATGCACGACTCGAAACTCTCCTTAGCATGGAGAACATTGATATCTGTGCAGTAACAGAAACCTGGTTCAGGGCTCCCGAGAGCACCCCAGCACTACCAGGTTATACCTCATACCATGCTTTTCGCCCCAAAACTTGGACCGAACCACAAAAGGAGGGGAGTATCGATATTCATCAAAGATACCCACACCTCCAGGTTGGTGGCAAAGCACGAAGCATCAGAGACTATCCATGTGCAACTAACAGTGGGTAAAACTGCCTTCCAGTTTATAGCCTGCTACAGACCACCCTCCCAAACCCAGGAACCCCACTCGGCCTTCCTGAGAACACTGGAAAATATGAAGGTCTCTCCAAACACCATTATATTGGGCGACTTCAACTACCCAAACATAGACTGGGAGCATTACTCTAGCTCCAACACCCTAGCCCAAAGGTTCCTAGAATTTATAAACTCAAATGCTATGGAACAACTTGTTACCACTCCCACAAGAGGGGAAAACATACTGGACCTGATCATCACCAACATGGGGACTCTATGCTCCAGACCAGAAGTGTATCCCTCACTGGTAAGATCAGACCATAAACTAATCTCACTGGATATTCACATCCTGACCCCACCCTCTGCCCAGAAAACCACAGTGAAAAACTTCTCTAAAGCAAATTTTACACTCCTCAAAACTGAGGTGGAATCCTTCAAAGCCCCCGGGCCTGTGGAAAATACAGCCCAGACCGCAGAATCCTTTATAAACGCATTCTATGAACACCTTCAGGAATGCATGGATCATGCGATCCCAAATAAAACCAAGACCCAATCCTCCAAAGGCAGACGTCCTGTCTGGTGGACCCCAGCCATAAACAAACTATACAATAGAAGGAGGAAGCTACTAAATGATAAAGCAAAATCCCAAAAGGGAAGGCATCACTGATCAGTATTAGCAAAAAACTACGGGCACACATAAAATTGTCTAAGGCCAGCTTCGAGAGAAAAATTGCACAGGACACTAAGGATAATCATAAGGCTTTCTTTAGTTATGTTAGGAACCTGGGTGGTAATTCCCAGATATGCTCAGAATTAGTCCAAAATGACAAAAAATACACCGAACCCACAGACATTGCCAACATCCTAGCTGACAGGTTCAGCGCAAACTTCTCCCACCCCCCCCCCCACCAAAAGGGCAAATATCTATCCCAGCAGAGTGCTGCCCCCCTGACATCTCAGATGTTCAGGTAAGAGCCGCCCTCTCCAAAGCAAAAACACAGCATCAATGGGACCAGCTGGTGTCCCGGGCTGCGTCCTACATGAACTCAAAGAAGAGCTAAACCCAAACATAAAACTACTGTTCAATCTCAGCCTTACTACAGGATATGTGCCCAAAGAGTGGCGTACAGCAACAGTGGTCCCTCTCCATAAAGGTGGTGCCTCAACGGATCCTGGAAACTATCGCCCCATAAGCCTGACTAGCTTGGTCTGCAAAGCTATGGAAAGGATCATCATGGACCTCATAAATAAAGATATTGGGGACCTACAAACACTGGATCCTACCCAGTTCGGCTTTGTTAAGGGCAGATCCTGCCTCTTAAACCTGGTTGATTTCTTTGAAACAGTCACCAAGGCCATTGGCGAGGGAAGGTGGTCCACACAGCCTACCTGGACCTCGAAAGCCTTCAATACAATACCCCACTCGGGCATTATAGATAAGCTCACCAGCTTAAATATAAACCCCTATGTCACTAGATGGATTGCAAACTGGCTCAAGGACAGAACCCACATGGTTAGAATTGCTGGAGCCATGTCAGACTCCAAACCAGTTACAAGTGGTGTCCCACAAGGCTCAGTCCTGGGACCTCTCTTGTTCGGTATATATTTCTCGGAGGTACAGGCCAACACGGAAGGACTGTGGCTGACCAAGTTCGCAGATGACTGCAAACTGGGTGCCATAATCGACTCTCCAGCCGACACAAGCATCCTCCAAAAGGGCCTCATAGAAACAGACAACTGGTGCCAGAGCCATGGCCTCAAGCTAAATGCCAAAAGTGTATAGTCATCCCCTTTGGCAAAAACAAAGTGCCCACAAATTACCACATAGGTGGAAATCCATTAAGTACAGAAGAAGTAATTAGGGACCTGGGGACCCAAGTTGATAGCAATCTCTCATTTGACAACCACGTGGCCAAAGTGGTTAGAAAAACATTTTATATAGCCCACCTAATCATGAAGGGATTCACATCTAGATCAGGGGAGGTCATCGTGCCTCTTTACTCATCCCTCATCAGGCCCATAATTGAGTACAATGCCCCTTTTGGGATGTACCTTACCAGACACCTGCAGCAACTGGAACTTGACGAGTGGATGGGAGATCGTTAAGTTTACCCCTGGGATCTCTTCTGTGTCCCTGCTAGACAGAGGCACAGTAAACTAACCTTAAAAGGGCTATCTTCTGTGACCTACTATACAGAGGCACAGTCAACTAATCTAAAAGGGTGGCGAAAGCCAAACACACTCTGGCTAGGCTTATAAATGCCCTACGGCAGATAGCCTAGTATCAACCTATGAACTACTGTATGACATATCACAATGACAACAGTATGTGCATTGCACGTCAGGTAGCTGTGTGGCAAATACATATACATACATGTGACCTCAATTATTTCATAGGTGGGAACCCTGCTTTCTATAAGACACCTATGGACAAGAAGATGTAGACATATCTGTCCAGGGAGTGATCTCATCACCAATGAATCAGTCCTGCTTGGCTGCTGCAAACTCAACACAGAGAAATAATGACATCAGGGATGGCATGTCATTGGTTGAGCACCCCATTTGGTACAGTCCACCTCTTGAACTGTGTGTGTCCATACCTCCTATCTAGTGTTTTGTCAGAGCTCTAATATTGGGGCAGGCAGACAAAAGCACACCCATAGCCAATTTGAATGCAGTAGTATGTGGTCTGTGTGAAAATGTGAGGGAATACATGGGCCAGTAATGCAATATCAAGGGCAGTGGCATCAGGAGTTTGCACACATTGGGTTCCCCTCTGCAGCTATACATGAATGCATTTCCCATGGCCAGTCCACCTCTGCCCTCTGGTGGGGAGGTCTGCTGGGGCGTTATAATCTCAAACCCATAAAGTCACCAACTTTACATCAACATTCAGTGTGGAGGGCACTACAGAAAGACATCTACATGCATGCAGACAGAATACTGATGTGAAAACTAGCCATAGCATGATCTACCATCCATGCTCCTAGAGTATTCTGTCCTTGCTGCGTGCTGTGGGTCAGGCCAGTAACCTTCCTAGGAGAAAGGACCCCATAGGTGATATGTGCATCTCCTATAGGTGCCCTGTACCTGTCCACCAGACCTAGCACAGTGATGCTTCACTTGCTGGAGCAGTGTCCCAGTGAGCGTGCGCACAGACACATATAGACACACACACCTGCAGTCCAACCAGCATGCATTCAAAAGACAGTAGAGACACTACCACCTCACTGGCCAGCCTTGACACCTCTCCAGTTTCCCATCCCTGCCCCCCCCCCACACACACACACACTCTACAGTAATTTTCACCCCCCCACCAATACAAACACCACCTGTTGTTGACACTTGTCACTGTGGCTCTTTCTATCTGTGCATATGACAACTGTACCCTGTCCCTAAGTACTCTGTTACTTGTAGCTTATATCTCATGCACAGTGTGGCCAGTTTGTGCATTGTACATCACAGCCTGGGCATAGTTTTGCATGCATCATTTTTTTTATTTTATACGTACAGCTTTATTCTGGCATAGCTATGAAGCAGATACTTGCTCTTGGCCATTGACGTGGCATACTGTGTCTGACTGCATCAGACAGTCATTCTCTCAAGCAGGCTCCTCCACTACCTCCTCATCAGGCACCTCCTCTCTTTCTCAGCATGGTACGTCCCACTCCTGAATGCCCCTGCCCTGCTGTAACTGTCTGCATATCACAATGTAGTAACACTGAACAGACTGCAGATATTTCAATGTTTGTTGCAAAGTTGTATTGCAATTCACTGCCAGATACATTCAGACATGGGAAGCAGGCCTTTATCAGGCCACACTCACCTCTGACAATGACCCAGCTCTGTCACAGTGCTATCTGTCTTTTAACTTTTTTATGTAAAACATCTAAGTCATTACTACAGTGTTTATACTGACTATATCAGTAAGGAATGCAGGAGGGATTTGTTCCACAGATAAGGAAAGCAGCCACTGTTATTCCTCTTTTAAAGGTGGTAATGCCCATACAACTGGCAGTTACCATCTTTAAAAGGTCCCCCGATGGTCAGTAAAAGCTCCTTGTAGCTATATTCTGAAAACTATATGTACCTTGGATCCCACAGGCTTAAGTACTACATGCATCCAATAGGTGTGCATAAGAGGACTACAAATCATGACGAGCTCCTTCATGGTACCTCTGTCCACATCGCAGTGTTCCACAAGTTCTGTGTTGTGGAGGGCATGGTATGTTAGCTGCAGATTGAAGACAAAGTGCGACTATACAGAATCATGACTACATAGCAACAACAGCGTCTTGCATATACATATTAACTTATCTGGTGGCTACATCATACATTCTTTTGCTGTCTGTCTTCCTAACTTCAAGATTTTGCTATGGTCAACAACCCTGGCAGAATCACCTCTCCATGCAGAATATATGTTTCTAAATCAGTTCGCCATGTAATTTACCCTCAAGTGCATCCGCAGTTACCTTCATTTTAATACCACTTCTCATTTTATTTATAACAGGTCTATATTAATTCATCAAAGGTTCACTTTAGTAAACCTTTCTTCATTGAACCCTAACCATCAAACCTTCTCAGAGAAAAAAAAAATTAAACAGGGAAAGTAAGCACTTGGCCAAAACAATACAGGAACAGGCTCTACAGTATGTAAAACCCACCATAGTGTCCCACACACCACCCCTAATTATATATACCAACTCCGAGATCATGGCAAAAAGGGCAAATTCGTACTCCTGGCCAACTGCTTCCTTCCCCTATGTAAATATGAACATTTGCTGGTTAGAGTTCGATGAACTAAGGTTCATTGATGTGAACCTTCAATTAATTAATATAGACCCCATTATAACACCATTTGCATATTACGTAGGCTGGAGGACTTTTAGGCGTTCCATAATCATGCTCAGTGCATCTCTGAATTGTCACAATGGGTACATAGACAAAAACTTGAAAACTGGCTACTGCAACATGAAAACTGTTTCTGAATCACAGCCTCTGCGTGTACATATGGTTGACCATTTTTACTTTTGCTGCCATCTGTGTTAATGCATCAGAAAAACAAATGTTGCATTTTATATATTCCATACCATTAGCCATCAATAACTCATGGAATGTGCATCTCATGTTGTGTCTAACTGCAGAAATGTACTAAAGTAGGTAAGTTTGGAGAGGACATCTCACTCTTTAGTTCCACAGCTACCTAACATTCTTGAGATGCACTAATATGCAGATATCGCCAATATTAAAAACTGCAGAGATAAAAAGCTGTAGAACTCAAAATATGAGCAGCTCATTAACTGCCTTTTTAAACATTTGGTAACCCTTACTGAGTTGTGGAACATAGAAGTGGCCATAGTAATGCACTGCAGTGTGCAGGCAGATGTGCATGGCTTACTCCCCCTTCCCCACCACCCAATAAATGGCAGGTTATACTTTCATTCACTTCCAGTAGCAGTCTGCCTTGACTTGTAACAGTAAATGTGATTAACTAGCTAGAAGAAAGACAAAGTGACAGTAGAAATGCACTTTAGACTGCTCCATGCAGTTAAGGTGTACAAACAACCAAAGATCT
The DNA here is from genome assembly GCF_019279795.1 of Protopterus annectens. Taxonomy (NCBI): domain Eukaryota; kingdom Metazoa; phylum Chordata; order Ceratodontiformes; family Protopteridae; genus Protopterus; species Protopterus annectens. Next base: position 47,082,709 of record NC_056729.1, read on the forward strand.
TTAAGATACAATATATACACACAACACACAGTGTTAACAACATTGTGATACTGGGGTGAAGTATGATATAAAGAAAAATACAGAATTGAAATGTCTGCTGAAACCAGCATTTAAAGATGTACCGTTTAATTAAAGACAACAATGGTACACACCCCAATTCTGACATGCCTGGTGTACGGAGGGGGGGGGGGTCATCTAGAGATGACAGCAATACTTCCATTCAAACAGCTTTGAGTAAAGTGCTCCATGGCAGTTACAGTGACACTGCACTGAGTATCAAAACCTACAGTGAGTAGCAGTTGGTGACTCTGTGGCTCTCCATGCTGACTCTGAGTATCAAAACCTGCAAAGAATAGCAGATGGCAAATCTGTGGCTTTCCGTGCTGACTCTTAGTATCACAACTTGCAGTGAGTACCAGGTAGTGACTCTGTGGCTCTCTATGCTGACTTGCTGCATCTACTTGGATACTGCAATAATATAAACCAACTGACCCCTCCTGGGTTGAAATGTTTATTGGCTGTTGGTAGTGGCCTAACTGTTTTCAAGCTGCAGCATGACCTAGCTTTGACAGTGGAGTGTCTCAATGCTTGATAACTACTGTGATGACCCTCCACTGGGATCAGTAATCAAGGACCCTCAATCTTCACCACTGGCAACAGTGGGGGATGTTCACTGACAGGATAACACACACATACACACTATTTCCAGATGCAGCTCTCTCCATCACGTGCAATTTCCCTTAACAGCACACAGAGACCGCAGTCAGTTCGGGGCTGGTTTCTCTCTTCCTCCAGATCCCCAATAAGACTCCCCACTGGCACAGCTACAGAGTTGAGATCTCAGCTGAGTGACCAAGCTAAGACCAGCACCCTCTCTATCCAACCAATGCTTCGTGTCCCTGCTCAAATAGCTGATGCACATACTCTGTGAGGTTTGATTTACACACACACACACACACACACACACACACACACACACACACACACACACACACACACCTGCAAAAGGCTGCAAAGGTTTACTAGGTGTGCCTCCTTCTGCCCAGACTATACGGTAGTTACCACTGCCACCAGTCACCCCTTATCAGCTACTTTAACATCCTCAAAAAAGGTGACCAATTTTACTGTGTAATGTTACTATTAATACAAATGGTAGTATGACCAACAGCAAGGCTGTTACGAGTGGCCCACAGAGTGCCACCAAATAAATATGCAAGTACTCTTAAAATTTAAATATCGCTACAAAGATCAGCCACAATGAAAGGTTTAAATATATTTAATAATAAAAGAGCAAGACAATAGTAAACATATATTCACGGTGACATCAGAGTTCAGAATCACAGGAAATATTTAAAACAATACTGCAGGACAAGCTCAGACAAATCAAGAACATGTCTAAACTAAGCTTCACTATATTCCTGACTGAATCTAAGAGAATTACACTATTATCTAGTACCTAACTTACTAAAGAGTAAAGCAGATGTGGTGAATGATGATGATTCTTCTTGTCAGGACCAAGACAGAATGCTCTGTCTCACTAAGAGACTTCTCAAAATAATATCTAAAATATTACTGCTGGGATAGCTTGCAGAATGACAATTTCTGGTGATCTGACTTCTAGTTCCCAGGCAAAACCCTCATTGCTGGCAGCATTTAGCATCTACCTGTAAAAATACACAGAAAAGAGTTTTTGCTCAGATCTTTGGCAGGTGCTGGAAGTCATAAGACAATTGCATTCCTTCATGCTTCCAGAGTAGCAATTAGTTCAACTCAAATACAATACAGACAGCTTCCTAGTACAGCCTTTGACCTCAGGCTGCATTGAAACCTGTCAGATAGCCTCTTTATGGCCTAGCCTATAAAGTGACTTAATTTCAACTATTTTTCTGAAGTTGCTGGACTGAAGTTAACCCTTCAGTTTCCTCTGTTAAGCATATACATTTAAATGGTACAATAATGCAGGTACAATTCTGTTCTCTTCCAGCAGGGCACACTGCGGATACATCTTAAACACAAGCACTTTACAAATACCTTTTCAACAGAAACATCTGTATAGAGCAGCTTGATATACACATGACATACAGTTAAACACATTTGTACCCCAAGCATCATGTATAAATCATTTTAATATTCACAAATGACATATATTTACAAAATTCCAGCTAGCTTTGCTGGCATTACCTCCTTTCGTCACATCTGTGTATCAGGTTTTTGATGGATACCACCTCAGTCTGGACGCAGACTGGCTGCTTCACTTGTGAGTGAAGGTCTCAGGATGTCATTTCTTGTCTTACTGGCTTGCCCATATGTGGACATTAGCATATAACTGGTTGCCATAAAGTACAGTGAACTGTATTACATTACATTACTGTATTGTACATTACGTAAGAAAACTGAAGATGGTATAAAATGCCGTGCAGGTCACACAGATTCGTTCTTTTCCTTTGTGAATGACGTATAAAGAAATTTACCTAAGTCACAGCACAAAAGGAACACAGTTATACTGCCTACATGATATGCTAAGCTGTTGTCTTATGCTGAATGTTCCAGTTAATCCATTGCATCACGGGGAGTACACTGCTGTTCAGTCTCAGACAAAGGAAAAAAAGAAGTTATGTCTTACCATAATACTCCATCTGTATTGTTGATCCTCGTTCAGTCATTACGCATGGGTATCGGTTCCGACCTCGGAACCGAGCCAGCCATTTTCCAAGCTCGCGTCAGCTTCAAACTCTCGAGCTAAACTCTTACCCACAATCTCCCTCTCCCTGTTACCTCAGATTGAGTTTGCAAGTCAAAAGAATGTAGAGGCTACCTCTGGTTAAATAACCTAAGAGAACCGGATGGTGAGATCCACTAGAAGCCACAGGAGGGAGAAGGAGGGAGGGTCGTAATGACTGAATGAGGATCAACAATACAGATGGAACGTTATGGTAAGACATAACTTCTTTATCTGATATTGTTAATCCTCGTTCATTCCTTACGCATGGGACAGAGTCCCCAGCTATCTCTATTCCTGGGAGGCTCTCATGGAAGGACATTCCTGAGCACCATAAAACTGAAAGATGCTCTTCCCCTGGAGGCCAAATCCAATTTGTAATGATTGATGACGGTATTAGGCATAGCCCAAGTTGCAGCTGCACAGATGTCATGTAAAGAAGCTCTGGCATGGAAGGCAGCAGAAGTTGCCATCGACCTTGTTGAATGAGCTTTCATGGTAGTAGGCAACGAGATATTACGTTGTGTATAAATGAAGGTCACACAGTCCTTCAACCATCTAGCTAATGTGACTTTAGCAACAGCAGATCCTAATCTAGGTCCAGAAAAGGCCAAAATAACTGGTCAGATTTACAAAAGGACCTAGTCCTGTTTAAGTAAAAACGGATTTGCCTGTGGATATCTAGGGTATGTAGGCAATACTCTCCTCTGAATGATTGGGAAAGAAAACTGGCAATTCAATGGTTTGATTAATGGACATTTCAGAGAAGACTTTTGGCAGAAAGGATGGATTAGTTCTCAGAGACACTCTCTCTATGAAAAATCAAGTATGGACTCTTGATACATAAAGCCTGAAGCTCAGAAATACGTCTGGCAGAAGTAATGGCAACCAAAAACAAGGTTTTCCATGACAAATGCTTGAGGTCGCAAGAAGAGGCTGGTTCGAAGGGTGGCATTGTCAGAGCTTGTAGAACTAATGATAAATTCCATGGCTGAATAGGTTCTCTAAAAGGTGGCTTCAGATGATTCACACCTTTTATAAAGGTCTTGCACAATTTGTGGGACATAAGAGAGGAATCTTGGACACCCTCATGAAAATTAGAAATTGCAGCCAAATGAACTCTAATGGCAGAGGCCGATATACCCGATTGGAAAAGGTCGGCCAGATAGTCTAGTATTATCGACACTGGTGCTGAGAAGGGATCTACTTGTTTATCTTTCAGCCAACAGGTAAATCTTTTCCACTTGCTCAGATAAGTAATTCTAGTGGAAGACTTATGAGAAGCAATGAGAATGTCACGTACTGGTAAAGAAAGATCATTCTGCCTGGCAATCATGGGAATTGGAGTAGCCAAGCTGTGACCTTCAGGCTGTTCAAGTTGGGATGAATCAGGTTCTGTGGATGTGAGATCAACTCCAGAGTTGGATGGAGATTCCATGGTCGATCTAGTAGGTGAGGCCAAAGGAAGGGGAACCAAATCTGTCAAGGCCAATATGGTGCTATGAGGATCACCATGCTCTTCAACCGACAGGCTTTCTTCAGAAACTGAGGAATGAGGGGAAAGGATGGGAATGCGTAAAGAAGATCCGAGGGCCAATCTTGGACTAGAGCGTCCCTGGGTGACTGTCCTGGAGGGGGAAACAGGGCGAAGTAGTTGCTGCATTTGTAGTTGGTCGGGGATGCAAAGAGGTCACAGCAAGGATGGCCCCAGCGGTGGAAGATCTCCGCCGCTATCAGGGGATTCAGGGACCACTCGTGAGGTTGAAGAATACACCTGCTGAGTCTGCCTGCTATCACGCTGGAACTCCCGTGAATGTGCGTTGCTAGAAGAAAACGGTTGGTAGCCATCGCCCACTGCCATATCCTCATGGCCTCTCGACAAAGGGGGCAAGATTTGGTTCCACCTTGCTTGTTGATGTAACAGACCACCGCCATGTTGTCTGACTGAATCGCAATTGTCCCAAACAGCAGCAGAGGACGGAATGCTTGCAACGCCAGAAGCACTGCCCTCAGCTCTAGAACATTTATATGCAGATGGGCCTCCAGTTTGAACCAAGTGCCTTGGACCGTCTGTCCCTGACATAGCCCCCCCACCCCATCAGGGAGACGTCCGTGGTCACTGTGGCCTTGGGTTGATGGGGGAAGAAGGGGAGAGGCAATTGTGACAGAATGTGTGTCATCCACCAATTTAAATCCTGTTTGCACCTGTGGGTTACTCGAATCATGACTGAAAGAGGATGCTGAAAGGGATACCATTGGGTGAGCAGTAGCCATTGTAGAAGCCTCATGTGAAACCTGGCCAGGGTGACAATGATGATGGAGGCTGCCATTGAATCCAACAGCTGTAGAACCGAGTGAGCCATGGATTTCTCCCTTGAAAGGATTGGAATCAGTTGTTGCTTAATCCTTAAAATTCTGTGCTCTGGAATGGCAGCTCTGCAGTTCTGTGTGTCCAAGATAACCCCTATGAATTCTGTTGACTGAGATGGGTTGAGATTGGATTTTAGCCAGTTTATGGTTATGCCTAACCTTTGTGCAGCAAGCAGAGTATGCCAGGGCTTCTTCCAGTAGATGCCTGGTGGGGGCGGAAATGAGCCAGTCGTCTAGGTATGGAAACACCTGGAATCCTTGAAGTCGCAAGTGAGCTGTGATGACTGCCATGCACTTTGTGAACACTCTGGGGGCTGTAGAGAGTCCGAAGGGCAGTACTCCGAACTGGTAGTGACTGGCTCCCGCATGGAAGCGCAGAAATCTTCTTGATGGCCTGTCCACTTGCATCTTGAAGATCTATCGAGCACATCCAATCGTCTTTTTCCAAAAGCGGGAGGATAGACTGTATTGTGACCATCCGGAAATTTTGTACTCTCACAAACTTGTTCAATACACTGAGATCCAAAATTGGTCTCCAGTCCCTGGTTTTCTTTGGCACCAAAAAAAGTCTGGAGTAGAATCCGGATCCTATCTGGTCTGGAGGGACTATTTGGATGACTCTCTTTCTTAGCAGCTTTTCTATCTCTAGTGCTGCTTCTTCCCTTTGACTGGGTGGAATGTCGGGAAGGTTTTTTGAAGGGACAGGAGAAATATCGAAGGGGATATGATAACCTCTGGTTATAATCCTTTGTACCCAAGAATCGGTGGTGATGGTTAGCCAGGCAGAAGGGTACAAGGAGAAACGACCCCCAAACACCTGCAGAGGAAAGGAGTTGGGTCACTCTTCAGGAGCGCTGGTAGGGTTGGCCAGGGAAAGAGTCCCTGGAACCCTGGTTACGGGGACCCCCTCTGCCCTGAAAGGAGCATCTTCCCTGTGAGTTTCCACCTCTGCCTCTAGGGGAGAACTCGGCCTGTGTGTCACGGAAAGGACCCTGAGATTTCTTGAACCATATCTTCCCACTCTTTTGGTTTCAGGAGAAAGCACGTTGAGGGGAAGAATAACGGACACCTACGGCAAAAAGGGTCTTACCGTCCTGTTCACATCTGGCCAGTGTGCTTTTAACTTTGGGTCCAAACAACGAAGTGGCCTCAATGGGAGCGTCAAGAAAGGAAGCCTTAAAGGGTTCTGCGAAATTGCACAAGCGCATCCAAGCGTGTTGTCTCAAGACCGCAGCTGAACCCGCTGCTCTAGTTGCTCCTTCTGATGCGCGAGATATCAGTTGCATAGAGGAATTCGATATTGACTCAATGCTGGCCAGCTGAGAGGCCAATTTGTCACGGACCTCATCAGACATGGCAGCAGACAAGGTTTCAGAGAGCTCAGAAATCAGATCCCTTTGAAGCCTGGTAAAGTGTGCCATATAATTCAGGGACCTGATAATAAGGGTCGCTGATGCAAAGGTGCGCTTCCCCATCCTGTCCAGGGCCCGGGACTTTTTGTTAGGCGGATGGACAGTCTGGCTTTCTTCTTCTGCCAGATCCTTTTTTGTTGCAGCCGCCACCACCAAAGCATCCACAAGAAGACGTTTTGACCAATGGGGATCCGTAGCAGGAGGGGACAAAATCTTATCTGGCCTCTGGGGAATCGCTTTGACGGTGTCAGGAGCCTTCCAAGCATGCTGCACAATAAGCCGGACAAGTTCATTGGCAGGTGGAGTAACCCAGGAGGTAGGGAGGCCGGGTGCGAAAAGCCTGCAGGAGCACACATTTCTCAGAGGTCGGATTAGAGGACTGCTAGTCACCTCTCTGCTTCAGGATTTTGAGGATATCACCAAAGGATACCTCAGAGGGTGACCGAGGGGATCCTTCCCCCTCATCAAAATCTGTGTCTTCAGTGAGGGACTCCTCTGTGGAGTCCATGTGCGTCCTCTTACACAAACTTTTCTGGTGGACTTCCTCAGCGGAAGAAGCTGGGGAAGACAGCGGAAAAGGGGTTTCCTGTGGGAATATGTCCTGAGGCCCTTGCACCCGGTGTCCGCTCGGTGCGACTTGTGAAACCAGTGTGCCAGAGGAGGGCGGAGGGATAGACAGTCCAGTACCGCCAGTAGCAGCGAAAGCCTTCTCCATCAGTTGGAAGTCTGGTCAACCTGAAGAGGAGTGAATATTCAGGACAGGGGTCACCCCTCCTCTGCCAACCCGAAGTCCCTGGATGGCTGTGGAGCAGGAAACTATGCATGTCACAACTGACATCCTGGGTCATAGCAAAACTTTCCTGCCACGAAGGCAACTGCGGTTCCTTAGTGAGATCCATAAAGGGAACCGCAGAAGGGGAAGACTGTGCTATACCCATGGACTTCAATGGCAATGAAGGAGGAGACTAAGAAGGGGTCTTTGGAGAGGGGTGATCATCTCCCAAGGAAGGATAGTTCCTGGGGGGTGGGATACCTCTGGCCAAGAGCACCTGATCCACAAGACACAACACATCGTGTTCGGAGAGGCTTCTAGTGGACCTCACGGAGACTGAGGGAGAAACAGGCCTGTCCGCAGAAGAGGCAAACTCGGTGCCCATCTCACCCGTCCGCACCGAAAACAACGGTGCCGAGAGAGACTGTACTATGGGTATCTGCACCGAAGAAGTCATCGGTGCTGAGGTCACGGTCTGCACCGACACAGGGATCGGTGCCGAAGTGGTTGTTGGTACCAAAGCTGGAACCGACAAAACTGGAGTCAACAATACAGGTGTTGGTTCCGAATAAGATGTCGGAGCCGATGTGGTCAAGGTCTGCGCCGACTGAGCGGTCGGTGCCAATACAGTGGTAACAGTCTGAACCGAGGAGCCCCTTGGTGCCGATATAGTGAAGGCTGCAGGAGAAGACGGAACCGAGATCACTAATGGAGCCGAAGGTCTCAGTGCTGAAGGTCTAGGTACCGAAAGCACTGGGGCTGACTGAGTGAGCTCCGGGGCCGAAAATTTAGCCTTTTTAGGTTTTGGTTGGAGGGAGTCCCCAGCCGGGGACGAAGGCAAAGATTTAGCCTTGGCAGAAACATAGTACAGTTGTGTGCAGTTACCATAAATGTAGATGTTCGAGCGTATTCACTGTTGCACTCATTACATTTGGGTAATCTGCTGGCAGGTTGCCCTCAGTCGGCCTGAATTCCAAAGTCTTGGGTCCTACATCGGTTGCCGTCTTCTCTTCCATGACGTCAGGTCGTCAGGGATATAAAACATGCAGCCGACACCATTTTCTTTAGTTTTTCTTGCCCCCGATGTCAGGAGCCCCCAAAAAGGTAGCAAAATTACACACACACACACACACACACACACACACACACACACACACATATATATATATATATATATATATATATATATATATACATGCATCAATATAAACTTTACCTTCATCTACAAGCAAATACACCACATAAGTTGTAGAAGATAGAGAAGGAAAGATAAATTTCAGAATGACAGGGGGATGGTGGGGGGGGTAACCTGGACAGCAACAGTGAATACACTCGAACATCTACATTTATGGTAAGTGTACACAACTGTACTATGTTCTTCGTGTTTCACTGTTGGTCATTACATTTGTGTAGAATCCAAAAGCTATGGTTGGGAGGCTGGAGCTAAACAGCATTAGGTGCAGCTATAAGGTCCTACAGCACTGCAGTGGCAAAGCCTGCTCTGGACTTAAGAGTAGATAGGCAAATGGTAATGCTTTGTAAAGGTGTGAACAGAACTCCAAGTAGCAGCCTCTAAAATGTCTTTGGTTGGTACTCCTCTGAGAAAGGCTGCTGAAGTAGCTGCAGCTCTGGTGGAATGAGACCTAATGCCCTTGGGCACAGGTTTACCATGGTGTAAGTAGCAGAAACGGATGCAGTGGCTTATCCACTTTGAAATTGTTTGCTTTGAAATAGCCTTGCCTTCTGATACTGCAGCATATGACACTAGTAATTGCTCAGTTTTTCTTAGAGCTTTAGTCCTGCTCAAGTAGAATCTTAGCTGTCTGTGTACGTCCAAGGAATGCAGAATTCTCTCCCCCTTGTTCTGCGGATTTGGATAGAAAGTTGGCAGATGAATTGTTTGGTTAAGAGCCACACTGGAAACCACCTTAGGCATAAAAGTAGGATTTGTCCTCAGAGACACCCTGTGTGTTAAAATATGATAAAAGGCTCTACAGCCATGAGGGCCTGTAGCTGTGAAACTCTTCTTGCTGAAGTAATTGCTAGTAGCAGAGCTGTTTTCCATGATAAGAACTTTAGATCAGCGGTAGCAGCTGGTTCAAATGGAGGCAGGGTGAGCTTTTCCAACACACACCTGAGGTCCCATGCAGGTAATGGTGATCTTCTAGGAGGTCTTAAATTTTTGGCTCCTCTAAGATACTGCTTTAGTAAAGGATGAGAAAAGATTGGTGGCTCTGTATTGTAATGAGCCGAAATGGCAGAGGCATGGATTTTGATTGATGAGAAAGATAGGCCTTTGTCAAGCATCTCAGTTAAGTATTGTAATATCTGAGGAATATTTGGTTCTGCTGTATCAGTTCCTTGTGCTTGATTCCAAGCACAGAATCTCTTCCATTTGTCAGCATAAGATTTTCTACTACTAGGCCTTCTGGCTTTCAAAATGACATCCATCACAGCTTTACTGAGACGTGTTGTTTGTATGACTACATGATTAGCCAGGCTGCCAGGTTCAGAGACTGTAGTTGATTGTGCAGGATCTGATTGTTTTCTGGGACAGTAGTTGTGGTCTTTGAGGCAAAGTCCAAGCCGGGTATTGAGACAAGTTCCTTAGGATTGGGTACCAGTATTGGCGGGGCCAGTCCGGGGCAATTAATATCATCTTTGGCTTCTCTTGTCTGACTTTTAGGAGGACCTTGGGTAGAAGAGGCAGAGGAGGAAAGGCGTAAACAGATAGGTTTTTCCAACTGAAGGATAGGGCGTCTACTTTCCATGCTTGTCTGTGATAAGTCCTTGTGCAGAATCTTTTCAATTGATAATTTTGAGGAGAAGCAAATAGATCTATGTCTGGGCTCCCCCATTTCTCTGTTATCATGCTGAAGACTTGTGGATTTAGTTTCCACTCGTGTGGATCCATAAGGTTTCTGCTTAAATCGTCTGCCAGAGTGTTTTGTTTTCCTGGCAGGAATTGAGCTTGAAGATGTATTTGGTGGGTCAAAGCTGTGTCCCACAGTGCCATGGCTAATCTGCAAAGGGGGTATGAGTGTGTGCTCCCTTGCTTGTTTATATACCACATGACTGTGGTGTTGTCCGTCTTTATCAGTAGTTGTCCTGGATGAAGTAAGTCCTTGAAGGCTGTTAGAGCATTTTGAACACCTAGCATCTCTTTCTGGTTGATATGTAGATGCATTTGTTTTGATGTCCATAAGCCCTGAGTGCATCTTCCTGCCATGTGAGCCCCCCAGGCATAATCTGATGTATCTGTTGTTAAGGTTTGGCTGGCAGGGGGTAGAGTGAAGGGCAGTCCCATGTTTTGGTGACATGCCTTTGCCCACCATAGAAACTCCTGCTGCAGGCAGAGAATGAGAGGAATCATTGTTTCCAGACTGTGTGAATGTTGACTTCATAAACTTTTTAGGTACCATTGAAGTTTCCTCATATGCAGTCTTGCATATGAATTAGTAGGATGCAGGATGCCATGAAGCCCAGAGCCTGCAGAATTTGTCTTGCAGAAGACTGGGTTTTTGTTGCCATCAGTTTGAAGTAAGTAGTCAGTTGCCTTTGCTCGTCTGGCGTGAGGTAAGCCATCTGGGCAGTTGTATGCAAGCTTGCACCCAGGAATGTTATCTTTTGAGAGGGTACCAGTTGTGATTTCTTTTCGTTTATTGTGTACCCTAGGCATGTTAGAAGCCTTTTCACAAACGCCAGGTGTTGAAGAATGTCCTTGTTCTCTGCTTGAATGAGACAGTCATCCAAGTAAGGATATATTTGTATACGTCTTTGTCTGCAAAATGCAATTACTGGTGCCAGGCACTTTGTAAAGACCCTGGGCACAGTAGATAAGCCAAAGGGCAGTGCAGAGAATTGGTAATGCATTAAGCCAGCCTTGAATCTGAGGTATCTTCTGCACGACTGTCTTACTGGGACATGCAGGTATGCCTCTTTTAGGTCTAAAGTCACCAGCCAAGCCATTCTTGCCCAGCATGGGCAGAAGCTGCTGCAAAGTCAGCATTTTGAATTTTGGAATGTCCAGGTATGTGTTTCAAAATCGAAAAATCCAGTATTGGCCACCAGGCCTTATCCTTTCTGGGTACCAAGAACAGTCGAGTAAAAACCTTGTCCTTTTTCCTGTTCTGGTACTGTCTGAATGGCCCCCATATCCATGAGGGACGTAACCTGTTTCTGTGCCTCTGCCCATTGATTTTTTGGCAGATCCGGCCAACCATCTGCCATTGGCAGAGTGTGGAAATGGAATCTGTATCCCTGTGATACAATATTTAATACCCACTTGTCCTGGGTTATTAACTGCCAATTTTGAGCAAAAAGTGCTAATTTTCCCCCTATGGGTGCTGCCAAAAGATAAGTGCTTGGTATTGGCAGAGGGAAGTCATTGGGATTGCTTTCTGTAGGTTTGCGCTTGATCTCCTCCAGATTTGGAGGTGGAAGCGCCCCATTGCTTTGACCTGTATGAATCTTGCGCCTGATATCTGGAACCCTTAGGGAGTCTGGATTTGCCCCTTTGAGCTCGGTCTGACACAGGAAAGGACCAATTTTTTGTAGGCCAGTGTCTACTGAATCTTGGTGGCTGCACTTGTAAGAAGTCTAACAGTTTGCATAGACTTAGCTTTGTCTTCCATTTTCTTTAAAACCTCTTCTGCCTTAATACCAAACAGAGAATCATGCTGTAAAGGTGCATCTAGCAATTTAGCTTTAACATGATCAAGCAAATTTTGTTCCTTTAACCAGGCATGCCTCCTAATCACAGATCCAGTAACTGCGGCCCTGCAGGAGGCCTCTACGGAATCAAAGCCACATTGCAAAGTATGCTTTCCAACTTGTTCAGCTGCATGCAATAATTCCTGCAATTCTTTATTTTCTGCGCATTCTGAAATCAACATCATTTTCTGTTTCAGCAATCCCATAACATGTTGGTGGTACTTAAGCATATGAAATTGACAGTTTAAGGCCCATATTGCCAAGGTTGCAGATGTATAAACCTTTTTCCCCCATCTGTCTAGTGCCCTTGAATCTCTGTCAGAGGGTGTAGGACTTTTTGCTACTCCCTTTGGACCCTGTTAAATAGTTTCAGGATCAGCAGCAGGGCTTCTAAATAAAAATTTATGTGAGTCAGGGACCCTGTAATATCTGTCAGGCTTACTGGGAGCCGGAGGTAAGGAGTCAGGTGTCAAGCTAGACTCCGAAAACACATCATCCACAATGTCTAAAACAGGGGGAATGGCTAAAGGCTTGTGCTGAGGGAGAAGGAGGAAACCCCTGAGCTTCTTTTTTGATTCTGAGAAGTCTTGACTCTCCCAGTGAAAATGCTCCCTCAAAGTATGCAAGGTTTCTCCAAATGAATAATCCTCAAGAGGAGATGCAGATGGAATAGACTCCTCAGCATCAGAATCCTCATAGGGAGGTATAGATAAATTCCTGATCAGAAGAGGAATCAGAAGAAATAGAAACCTGATCTGAAGATTCATAATCAGTGTCCTGCCTAGGCCTCTTATCTGGAGGGGGATGGGTACCCCTGATCAAGTTAATAAGGTCTTCAGCCATTTTGATCATCTGTTTTTTAGGCATAGAGGCCTGTGCACGTGACTCGTGCATCGTTTTTTTTAGTTTTAGAAGTTGATTTTGTCTTTGGTTTTGCAGCTGTCGTCGGTTTGATATACAAATGTTGAGTTCTGAATACACCCACAAAAGCCAGTGCCTGCTCAGCGGCTCCGGACTCATCCGAGGGAGATACATCCGTCGTCCCAGTAACTTGAGTATCTTGCGGCATGACGGACTCCACATGGGTGTCGGTAGAGGCCTGTGACTCGAAGGTAGCCGGTATCAGGGGCTGCAAAAGCGCCTCACTGAATACCGGCAAACGGCTTAGGAGAAGCTTAGTCATCGGTTTTGGATCTCGACTGCCTTTCTCTGTCCTCTTCTTTGTGTTTTTTATGTACTCCGGTAGTCGGATTGTTATCCGACAACATTTCTGGGTAGTTAAATCTGTTTCCAAAATACTTTGATGCAAAAATATACAGACGCTTAATAGTGCGTTGGTTAAATCTGGCACAAAACTCACAGCCAGGCACGTTGTGATCGGGGACTAGGCAAGGAATACAGTATAAATGGAAATCCTTATGAGGTATTTGCTTCCCACAAGTAATACAATTATTAACTTTTTCTGACATCGGTAAAAAGCAAGAAAAAAGTTTCCCCAGTGGGGTACTTAGCTTTAGTGAAGACTTTGGTTCTGAAACTCAAACTCGAATATTTCAGTAGTCGGTCGACCGGCACTTGTGAAATGCTTCTGCTTTGGGTACCGCGCGACAAGAAAGACTAAAGAAGATGGCGTCGGCTGCATGTTTTATACCCCTGACGACCTGACGTCATGGAAGAGGACAGCAACCGACGCAGGACCCAAGACTCTGGAATTCAGGCCGACTGAGGGCAACCTGCCAGCAGATTACCCAAATGTAATGACTGCAACAGTGAAACACGAAGAACATCCAAGATTTTCTTATGGGCTCTAGGAGGGGTTGAGGCCTCCGACCCAGAAATAGCCTCTGAAAAGGGAGATTTAAGAAGCCCCTTCAGCAACAACTTGTTTTTCCTTTCCAACAAAGTTCTATTTAAAAAGTTTTCACAGATAGTACAGTGCGGGTCAACAGATAAGTGGGATTTCCCCAAACAATAAACAGACAAAGAGTGTGCATCAGATGTGGGTAGTTTGTGTCCACAATCAGAACACCGTTTAAACCCCGGACTACCTTTCTTATCTGCCATGATAGTAAAATTAAATAGCAGAAAAGGGTACCAGCAATGGTACAAAAGAATACCCGAAGATATGAAAAAAAAAAAAGGGAAGATTACCAACGATGGTAAGGGGAGAAATACCTCACGGTAAAAAAGTAGAGAAAAGAGAAGAAATACTCAAGAAAATATGGTCACTAGATGCGATAGGGTAAGAGACAATGAAATAGAAACTTTTCTGACAGAAAAGTAATATAAATGACTATTAGACAACAAATAACTGTACTTAGCTCAAGAGAAGCAGCTTGACATGACCAAATGGCAACACGGCAAACAAAATCTGAGGTAACAGGGAGAGGGGGATTGTGGGTAAGAGTTTAACTCGAGAGTTTGAAGCGGACGCGAGCTTGGAAAATGGCCGGCTCGGTTCCGAGGTCTGAACCGATGCCCATGCGTAAGGAATTAACGAGTATTAACAATATCAGATATAATGTTACCAGGTTAAATGGCAGCTACAAGTACATTGTCCACAGCACATTATTTTGTGGACACTGATTGTTGTTGTTGTGTCTTTCGGCTTTTCCCGGTTAGGGGTCGCCACAGCGGAACTCCGATCCGCTAATGATTGGTAGTTGATTTTTACGTGCCGAGTTACCAGCCCTGATGCACAACCTTCAACAAAGGTACGCCCATTCATGCATGTCTCCACGCAGAAGACGCTCTAGCTGAGAATCGAACCGGACAGAGTCTTACTGTGAGGCGACAACATTACCGCAGCACCACCACCGCAGATATTTTGTGGATACTGATACCTAATTAAAATCAGTATATCTATTTAGAACATTAAAAGGAACATAAAATGGAACCTACATACATCTAAGTTCTTCTGCAAACAAAACACATCCTTGACAAAATTTGTTCTCTCATCCAAATATAGAACTATTTTAATGCACAGAACTTCCATATATTTAAAGTTAATCCAGATAATCCCAACTTCACTGATGCAGTCTAAGTTTCATTTTATGGACCTCTTCTATGTAATTGTTCTGTAAATTATTTTTTTTTTTAGAAAAATATAATCAAATTTGATATTTACAAAGATTATTTTGCCTATCTGCAAAGTTGCTACTTTTTTCTCACTGGAGATGAGGTGAGTGCAAAAGTAAGTAATTAATTTTGAGACTTATGATTACTATGTACTGTGAGAAATGTAACATTTAAAGGTACAGTGGCAAGGAGTTCAGTGAAATAATAGTTTGGAACTTTGAGAAGTAAATGAGAAATAGTAGCCACTGGTAGCCTCCCCAGAAGTCTAAATACTTTAATGCATTTAATAGAACAGTGCACAATTTAATTTATTTGTTTAAAGGTAGCCAGTGTACTTTTTCTTATGGCTAAAATATGTTTATTGTTTTTTTCACATCTATGAGGGGAATAGAGAGAGCAAAACAGATATCAATCAGTGAAAGTGAGACCACAGGCTGTAATATGGGTCATAATATGGATAACCTTCAGTTTAGATTAGGTAATGCTTGTAGGTGCAGCCATCCATTTTCGGGCAACTATTCCTAACTGGAGGAGTAAAATTCATTTGCTGAAAATGTACATAACCATGTGTCTGTTCCAAGCTGAATGCGGATGACAGGAGTTCCGATTTCAGATACATGTAACAGGTTCAGTGTAATTAATATTTACAGGTACATCAGCAAACATTTCAGTGAAAAATTAAGTTTGAAGATTTGGAAAGTAGATAAGAAATACAAGTAGTTGCCTCCTCAACAGTCTTAATACTTTAAATAAATAAAACTGTGCAGTGTTATATGTATTAATGGTAGCCAGTGTACATTTTCTTTGGGCTAAAAATGAATGTTTACCGCAAACTTGTAAGCTGTTTTTCACATTTGCAAGGGAAATAGAGATAAGAAAAGAACAGAAAGCAATCATAAGTAGAAGCACTGGCTGTAAAATGCATTTTAACAAGATTATAATTTTAGAATAGGTAATGCCTAAAAGTGTAGACATCAGTGTGAGGCAACTACTCCTATCTGGAGGGCTGATATTTATTTCTGACAATGTACATAGTTTTGTGTTTGTTGTATGGTATTCTTGTTTCTGGCAGTTGGAAGGGAAAATGTGTTAAAGATCTGTACAGTTCTGTTTAACAGTATTTAAAATGGGATGGAAAATTATACTTAATTTTTTGCTTGAGTGTTTTCATTGTAGCGAAAAGTCCTGAAAAACGTGACACAGATTCAAAATGGAGAGAAGAAGAAGCAGATGCTTAAGAGATTAGCCTGCCAAAGATTAGCGTGTGCATGCATGTAAGTTGAAAGCTGGAAATAAAAGAATTGTGTATAACAGGTGGGTGTAATGACCTTTGGTCATAATGACTTTTTCGCTCATATTATCACAGAATATAAAGGACCTTATAGGTACAGACAGAAAAGCAAACCGTGCAGAATTATGTTAGGAAATGTAAGGTGCAAACAGCAATATCATAGGAGACACAACTGGACAGAAATGAGCATATGAATTTGTCAAAGAAAGGACTTCAGACTGGACATTTTGCAGAACTATCAGGGACAAAGGAAAACAAGAGTGATAATTGAAAGAGGGGCTACAACAGTGACCCAAGAAGGGAACAAGATAATAATGGTAGATTTGTGGTAGTAAGGGGTTACTGGCAGAGGAGAAGGTTTACACAGGCATGTGTGTGTATATATATGTGTGTGTGTGTGTGTGTGTGTGTGTGTGTACATATAAATATCACACACACACGCACACACACCCACACCCACACCCTAAACTACTATCATGGTGCTTGAGAGACATTTGGTAAAACTGTTCAGCTTTCAGCAAGGAGTATTAATTATGAGTAGGGAATGGAACTTGATTTGTGAGAGTGATGATTTATTAGGGGGAACTAAAAGGGAAAATATAGAAAAAAACAGCAGATTTTTGAAGAAATATATGAGAATATTTTGTGTTGAAGATGTGAATTCAGTAGTAGGAACTCGAGACAGAATTTACATATTATACTTCAAGGCACATTAACTGGATTAGACTGAAAAGAAAATTAAATTTCACAGGAGCATGACTATAAACGGAAAGTTCTGAGATGCATCCAATTAACTATTTCATATCATACAGCAATAAAATCTAAGATAAAGATGCATGGTAATGAAGTTAAAATGAGACAATGGCACTTTCATGCTTACTTATTAAAAAGGAAGGAATTTAATGAATGGGTAGTGGAATTGATTTAAGAATTATTAGAGAATATAGAATTTTTTTTCAAAAGGGATAGCTAGTGAGTGAGATAAAATAAACGCAGAGTTTAAAAACAGTGTAGAAATAAAATAGAAGGAAAAATGGGAAACAAGTAATTGGTATTATTCCTCTTATACTCACTGCAAAAGCTGTTCTTTTCTAATGTCCGGAAGGTGCCAAAGATCTCTGGTTTGCTTAATGGCTACTGCCACCACAACAAAAAGATCTGAAGGTGATAATTATCCTACCTAATTCTTACTCTCTGGGAAAGAGACACCAAGATCTGTCTGACTTTGCATTTCAGTGTTTCAAAATGCTTTATAAAATGTTTAGTACTTGCGTATTATCGCAACCACATTTTTGCGGTTGCGAATTGCGCATACTACCACGGATAGGAGTGGATGAAACAACTTTACTGTTTTTTGTAAATGCGTAATACAGACAAAAACCTTCACATTGCTTTTAGGAGTTTGAAAAGGAGTCTGTCCCTGTTATCTGGGGATTACACATGCACGGTACAGTCTGCATGGCTGCTATCGTACTATCGTTTGGATTTTTTTAAAATTTTTACAAGGAATTCTTCACAAAAGTAAAAGACGGACACTGACAAAATGTAGCTACACTTGCTTATTTGTAACCATTCTTGTTTCACAGAGGTAAGACACAGACACTAAGAATTTGCTTTTACCTACACTTGCTTATATGTAACCATAGTTGTAAGCGGTGCGTAATGAACCATTGCATTGTTAATGATTGGAAATTCTGCGGGTGGATGTGGCTGGCAGCTGATGGCGTGGTTGTCTTTACATCAGACAGTTGGAAATACTGATGTGTTTGGCTGTGTGAAGGGGGCATATTGTGATAAATACACATTGTACTACAATGAGCATTTACTTCATTTAATGCTGTCATGATGTGCTTTGGTCATTCGTTGGTTTTGTATTCCATTGTGGTGGAAATAATAGTACATGGACAACATTGATTGCCATTGCCCCGAGAAAGAGATGGCCAGCAGCAGCAAATAACAGAAATGCTGTCAGTTAAGTGCAGAATGAAACACGAGCACTATCTTTTGGAAATGTTCTTCTTATCAGTACATGAAAAAACTGTTATGCTACAAGGACACACATTATACTAAATTTGTACAACAGTAAAGACCATATTACAGGATCATTAGGCAACCGCTATTGCCGTTGAAAATGTGGTTGCGATAATACGTAAGTACCAAATGTTTCTTATACATTGCAAAAAAAAAAATAGTTATTTCAAAAAGGGTCTTAAGTGTGCTTAATTGCCATTTCCACGAGAAACCAAAAGATCTGAAGAGGAGAATAACTTTACCTTGCTCTCAGGAAAACAACCACCCAGACCTGTTTGAATTTGTGTGTCGTGCCTGCTGCATTTTAGATTATTTCCAGGTTGGGATTCTGTGCATCACTGCATGATTTCAGCAGCACAGGATTTTTTGCTTCACTGCAACTTTTAGCAACATGAGACCAGTGAAATACAGCACAGCAAATACACACACACACACATATATATATATATATATATATATATATATATAGATATGTGGTTTCATGTTAGATCCACGAAAATCCACACCCCCCACGAACGGATCACCGAGACAAGATCGCCGACACCACACATCCCCGACAATGGTGAGTAGTGCAGAATGGGATGTATTCCCATTTCCACAATGTAGTGTGATCTCAGAGTTAATATATTTAAGTAGGGGGGTGTGCAGGGGGGCTTGCATCCGTGCTACACACATCTGTTTATTTTTAAGTGTATTATGGACACGGGAATAGATTCCATTCTGCAATACATATACTTACCTTTGTCGGGGATGTGTGGTGTCTGCGATCTCGTCTCGGTGATCCAGTCGTCGGGGATGTGGATTTTCGTGATCTAACATGAGCCCATATATATATATATATATATATATTTATATAACCAAAGATTCTGTCCACAACTGTACAAACTAAAAAGACACTCCCAAAAAGTTTAATTCATAAGTGCTTTCGTCCACTACAAATGAGGTGAACTTCTTAAGACAAAAATCTCCCCATAGATCATCCTTTTATAACCATTAAATCCAGTGCCATCTTGTGGTGGAAGCATTGAACTGCATTTATAAAATACTAAAACCTTGTAAAGAGTTCAAAAATAACAGATAAAAAAAGGAATATAAATCAAAAAATGATTAAAAGGTCAGAAATATTAAACACCGAAAAGTTATAAAACCACCTTAGTATAAAAATAAAATTTAAATTGCACCAAACAATTAAATTTTCATCCTTCTGAAGAATAGAAAACTATTAATAGACACCCTATACTGGGGGGAGGGGGGGGGGTTAGTGACAACTAACAACACTTTCCAATGTAGTTCGGATTTTTCAACATAAACCTCCCAATTACTGCCCCCACATCAAACATAACTTTCTCCAAAACACAGAATGTGAATGTCTTGAAATTCTGACAATCCTTGGAATGTTTATATAGTGCACTGCTGTCATCCCTTTTGCTAACTGCACATGTCTGTTGGAAAATTCTAACTTTTAAAGCATTAATTGCCTTGAGAAAATAAAATCCCAACCGCAAAGTTTGCTCCTTCTGCAATGTACCTACACTGGGCACATGCACCACATCTGGACATGCCCTTAGAAGCCAAACTGTTGTTGAACTTGCTTCTACTGCCTTTTTCATTTTTTTAAATGTCCCTGTTCTAAACACCATAATGGGGCTATTACTGAAAAGTGAGCTCAGATCTTGTGTTATAAAATTCTGCCAATTCCACTGGAAGATAGTTTTCACCTCTATAGTGGCCTCACTGAAGCCATAAACCATGACCCTAATGATAAATTTCCTGGTTTCACTGTCACAAATGAACCTGTGCTTGTCATCTGCCACTGCATTAGCCTGGATTTCCAAATCAATAAGGCCATACGTCAATCTTCTTCTTTTCCTATTAGGGGTCACCACAGCAGACCAATGGTCAGCAGAACGATAGGCAGTGAAGTTTTATGGTGTCAAGTTGCCAGCCCGCCACCCAACCTTCCACAGAAGGCACACGCACACAGACACGCACACACACGCACAGACACGCACAGACACACACACACACACGCACAGACACACACACACACACACACACACACACACACACACACACACACACACACACACACACACACACACACACACACACACACACACACACACACAAACTCACACACTCATACCTAGGGACAATTTAGAGTGTCCAATCCAACTTCAGCATATCTTTGGGATGTAGGAGGTAACCGGAGCACCCAGAGGAATCCCACATGACTGCAGGGAGGACATGCAGACTCCGCACACAAGGCACCCCATACGAGAATCAAACTGGAGAATTGCTTGCTGTGAGGTGGGAACGCCACCTGCTGCACCACTGTGGTCACCCAATGAGGCCATACTTCAATACTGGTCTGTAACGGTGTGGCCTGTCATTAATAATTCTGTTCTTGAGAACCTCAATAAAATCAGTGGGGAAATATTCTGATCTTGTTAACTTCATCCAAAAATGCTTCATCAAAAATGAGACAGGACAACCTAATGAAATGACTCTACCAAGTTCTTCTTTTGCCATGGGGGGTGGCAGGTGTTGTAATGTAAAAGACTGTCTGAATAGGTCTCCTTCCTGAAAACAGTAGAGGAAAAACAGTTGGTAACATTTTTCATAACAGTGACATCCAAACAGTCTACTTTATTTGCATCAAACTGCCCTTTGAACACCAAGAATGAAGTGGTGTTACTGAGGTGAATCAAAAAGTCATTTAACTTACCCAAATCATCTGACTAAAGGATATAGACATCATCCAAATATCTAAGGTAGGTTCTAATATTAACTGCATAATCCGATTTTAAAATAAGTAACTTTTTCCACCACCATAGGAAAGTATTTGCAAACACTGGTGCTGCAGAAGCCCCCATGGCCACACTTGACTCTTGCTCGTCAAAAAAAAAAAAGGCCATAGCTTCTACTAACAAGTTGATCCTACTTTGGGAAAGGTCAGACCTATTTACTAGGGCATAATGGGACCATAAGAAATCCTCATGATGAGGGATGACCAAAAACAGATCTTTCACATCTATCACCGGAAAATCACATCTTTGTCAAAGGGAATTTTATGTAACTCATTTAAAGAATGACAAATATCCTTTAACATGTTTCTTAACAAAAAAAATTCTTTAAAGTGAAATCCACAATGGTTCAGTGTTGGAACCAGGCTCAGCCACTATAGGCAGAGTGGAGCGTCTTCTACAGACTTGTATATCTTATGGATCACAAAAAAATGCTTGGTATCACTGGCTTGTCCACTTTTAGATAGTGAAAAGCAACACTGTCCAAGCTGTAATTGGTCACAATATCCTCTAACCAAAAATTGATCCAACAGTAGGCTATGCTGATTTTATTTTTATTGGTGTGACAACTGTTCAGGTACTGCAAAATTTTTTGGGAATACATAAAACAGTCCATTAGGACAGCACTACCCCCTTTATCGGGTTGCATAATTCTAATCAACCTGTTTCCCCTTAGCTCGTTCATCAGCTTTGTCTCATTAGTTAAATTATAAAAAGATTGGGTGGGTTTAAAAGATATCAAGTTCCTCTCACAAGCAGCTTCAAAAGCCACTAAAGAGAGTTCAGTGGTGGGAGGAGGGGGGTTGAAAGTACTGTTTTTTTCTGTAAACCACCAGCATGGTCAATGGACTGCCCATTTTACTTAAAATAATGCCAGATTCAATTTATGAACAAAAAGCTTCAAATTCAATAAATCCTCCACTAAGCTGAATTTAGAACCAGGGGCAAAAGTAAACCCCTTACAAAACAGGTCCCATACAAGGGGCAACTTTAAGGCAACTATAATTATATATGTTAAAACCAATGAACTTGTACAAAATACCTTGACCTGTAGAACTAATATTCAGTGGTGTCTCTGTTGCTGTCTGCAAGCCCTGGCCCTCCTCTTGGGAGATCGGTCCAACTCTGGCAGAGTCCCGTGGTCATCCAATTGGGGTTGTGAACACCATTGCAGGAGGCTTGCTCTTGTCCTTGTTCCTGTGCCAGATCCTTAAGGACCTCCAGGGTGCATTTGTTTCATCTAAAAAAATTCCATTATTGGTACCAAAGTTGGAACTGTTAATGTCCAAACCTGTATAATCGGTCAATAATTGGCTCCAAATTGGTGAAATTAACACCGGGGGGGGGTAGGCCAATTTGCCTTCATATTGGTCTCCACCCCCAACCAATTTTTCTCTCCCTCCTACTACTACTTATTACACCACATTCAATATCAATCTTGTCAAAGATGTCCAAATAGTCACGTTCCATCATGTTGATCTACAAATCCAATGTAATTACTACTGCAATGATTTCCTTTGCTAGAATGTCCATGAATTCTAAGCTAATCTTGTCAATAAAACATCAACAACTAGCTGTGAAAAGGTGAACCTTCTTGTAACACATTCAGGTATTTAAAAAAGTAACCCTTTTGGTACTTGTTTAGCAGCTGCACCTTCCTCATCATAAAGACTGCCCAATTGCAGCCTTCCATATTTAGATAATAAGTTTTCAAACTTGTCCAACATTTGTTTCACAGTATCTTTACTGTTGGCAATAGTAACCCACATCCTACTAGCTGAACAAAGATTATGCTTAAACCTCTTGTACATTTATTGCAACAACTAGGGTTCGTTCCAGCTCTAGACAAATTCAGGTGTTGTGTACTGCTGTTTTTAAATACATTAAAAGAAAACAATTTAGATACCGATGATAAAAGCTGAAATGTTTTTGCACCTGCTATTACAAGTAATTAAGAAAAAAGGAGCAAATATCCATAATTCAAAGAAAGCAATTTACCTGTGGATCCCAGAGCACTCTATACACAGCAGGATGCCGAGGTTAATACTTGCCCAGCGAGGGTCCTGCTTCCCACAGTCACAGCACTTTTCATTCCCAGCAACCCTCTGCACCAGTGTCAGAATACTCACACTACTGGTACAGGTAGTGCTCTTCTGACTCTGCTTTGGTGAATCTGATACTAACGAGGCAGAAGATGAAGACTTCCCTAGACTCTGTAACATGTAAAGAAAAGAACCCTGTCACAGTCAGCTGCACCAAAAATGTAAAAATGGCAAGATTAACATAATATCATTAAATAAGACACAGCAAGAAAAATCACTGCACAGTACACTAACAGTGAAAGGGGGACAATGTCGAAAGTTATCTTTTTAACTTTAAGGAATCATGACCTTGAGCATAACTTTTTATCTTGGGGGATGGTGGTGCTCTTCATGTGGATGGGTGAGGGAATAAGGTACTTCCAAGTCCACAAACTGACAACTTGAGATTGTGAGTCTTTGCTAGCTACATACCACGAAATCAGCTGATGCAATACATTTAAGCAAAACCAGAGAATAAATGCTTCTTAGTGCATTTTGTGATTCATTTATTAAACAAAACAATCAGCCGTAGGAGACACTGTTTATGTTTTAAGAAAAGATGCTGTACAAGATGTAACCAATTAAACACTGAAATACAAACACAAAATGTAAACAACTGTCCAAGCACTTAGTGCCTTATTACCGATTCATTCATTCTACTACTGTTAAATCTCTAAATTGAGTCGATATACTGAGTCAATAACCCTTTTTTTTTTCAGAAAAGATCCACAGTGGTATTCATACTTAAATGGGAAAAAATTAATCATGTCACCTAGGCAAGTTTATATGGCTTGTGAAACAGGGAATTTAATGCTCCCAAGTCAAAATAATGGAAGGCAAGTCAGCTGAGTGACGTTTGGACTCATTGGGCATTCTTCTAGAAATCTGTTAAAGTCAGGTACTGAAAATTCCTTTAAAATCAAGCAACTGGGGGAATAACTGAAACTGGAGCTGATAAAGAGATATACAATAAGCCACCTGGTGTAATTCAGAAAAAAATGCAAGGACAGACAAGCCAAGCACTGCTGCCAAGACTTGCCTCGTTGATGTAAGGCATACAGAAGTAACAGAGTAGCAGGCAAACCTGGCAGTGAGAGCACAGAGAGGAGGGAGTCTATGCATCCAAGAAAGTACAGTTGTGTACACTTATCATAAATGTAGATGTTTGAGTGTATTCACTGTTGCAGTCATTACATTTGGGTAATCCTGCTGGCAGGTTGCCCTCAGTAGGCCTGAATTCCAAAGTCTTGGGTCCTGCGTCGGCTGCTGTCACGCCTTCCCTGACGTCAGGTCGTCAGGGGTATAAAAGAAGCATCCGACGCCATTTTCTTCAGTTTTTCTTGCCCCAGATGTCAGGTGCCCCCTAAAAGGGTAGCCAAAATTTATATATATAAAAATACATGCACCAATATAAACTTTACCTTCATCTACAAGCAAATACACCACACAGGTTGTATAAATCAGAGAAGGAAAGATAAGTTCCATCAGAAGAAAGGGGGATGGCGGGTGGGTAACCTGGACTGCAACAGTGAATACACTCGAACATCTACATTTATGGTAAGTGTACACAACTGTACCATGTTCTTAGTGTTTCACTGCTGCAGTCATTACATTTGGGTAGAGTCCCAAAGCTATGGTTGGGAGGCTGGAGCTAAACAGCATTAGGAGCAGCTATGAGGCCCTGCAGAACTGCAGTGGCAAAGCCTGCCCTGGATTTAGAGTAGAGTGGCAGATGACAGTGCTTTGTAAAGGTGTGCACTGAACTCCAAGTAGCAGCCTTTAGAATGTCTTTGGTTGGTACTCCCCTGAGAAAGGCTGCTGAAGTGGCTGCAGCTCTGGTTGAATGTGGCCTAATGCACTTGGCCACTAGCTTGCCATGGTGAAAATAGCAGAAACGAATGCAGTGGCCTATCCACTTTGAAATAGTCTGCTTTGAGATGGCCTTTCCTTGTGATCCTGCAGCATATGCCACTAGTAACTGCTCTGTCTTCCTGAAAACTTTGGTTCTGTCCAAGTATTATCTAAGCTGTCAATGTCTAAAGAATGCAGAATTCTCTCCCCCTTATTCTGTGGGTTTAGATAAAAAGTTGGCAGATGAATTTGTTTGGTTAAGAGCCACACTGGACACCACCTTAGGCATAAATGTTGGGTTTGTCCTCAGAGAGACACTGTCTGGATAAAAAATGATAAAAGGTTCCACAGCCATGAGTGCCTGCAGCTCTGAAACTCATCTTGCAGAAGTTATTGCTAGGAGCAGAGCTGTTTTCCAAGATAAAAACTTTATATCAGCAGTAGCAACTGGCTCAAAAGGAGGCAGGGTGAGTTTTTCCAAGTCATAGTTGTGGTCCCATGCAGGTATTGGTGATCTCCTTGGAGGCTTTAGATTTTTGGCTCCTCTGAGGTACTGTTTTAATAAAGGATGAGAAAAGATTGGTGGCTCTGTATTGTAATGAGCCGAAATGGCAGAGGCATGAATTTTAATTGATGAAAAAGACAGGCCTTTGTCCAGCATCTCAGTTAAGTATTGCAAAATTTGAAGAATATTTGGTACAGCTCAATCAGTTCCTTGTGCCTGGTTCCAAGCACAGAATCTCTTCCATTTTCCAGCATAAGATTTTCTAGTACTGGGCCTTCTGGCTTCCAAAATGACATCCATCACAGCTTTACTGAGAGGTGTGTTTTGTATGACTACATTACCCACCATGCTGCCAGGTTTAAAGTCCTGAGTTGGCTGTGCAGATCTGATTGTTTTGCTGGGACAGAAGATGAGGTATTTGAGGTAAGGTCCAAGCTGGGCATTGAGACAAGTTCCTTAGGATTGGATACCAGTACTGGCGGGGCCAGTCTGGGGCAATCAGTATCACCTTTGGCTTCTCCTGTCTGACCTTTAGGAGTACCTTGGGAGGAGAGGCAGTGGAGGAAAGGCATATACTGATAGGTTTTTCC
The DNA here is from genome assembly GCF_019279795.1 of Protopterus annectens. NCBI lineage: Eukaryota > Metazoa > Chordata > Ceratodontiformes > Protopteridae > Protopterus > Protopterus annectens. The sequence goes on from NC_056729.1 coordinate 47,108,929, forward strand.
ATCTGAAAGATAGGGCGTCCACTTTCCATGCTTGTCTGTGATAAGTCCTTGTGCAAAATCTTTTTAGTTGGTAGTTGTAAGGGGAGGCAAATGAGATCTATGTCCGGGCATCCCCATTTCCTTGCTATTCTGCTGAAGACTTGTGGATCCAGCTGCCACTCATGGGGATCCATGAGGTTTCTGCTTAGTTCGTCTGCCAGAGTATTTTCCTTTCCTGGCAGGAATTGTGCCTGCAGATGAACTTGGTAAGTCAATGCTGTGTCCCACAAAGTCATGGCTAGTCTGCAAAGGGGGGTAAAGAATGTGTGCCCCCCTGCTTGTTTATATACCACATGACCATGGTGTTGTCTATCAGTAGTTGTCCCGGATGAAGTAGGTCCTTGAAGGCTATCAGGGCATTTTGGACAGCTAGCATCTCTTTTTGATTGATATGTAGATGCATTTGGTTTGAGGACCATGTGCCCTGAATGCATCTTCCTGCCATGTGGGCCCCCCAGGCATAATCTGATGCATCCGTTGTTAGTGTCTGCCTGGCTGGGGGTAATGTGAATGGCTGTCCCTTGTTCTGGTGACAAGCCTTCGCCCACCCTCAAAATTCCTGTTGCAGGCAGGGAATGACAGTAATCATTGTTTCCAGGCTGTGGCAATGTTGAGTCCAAACACTTTTTAGGTACCACTGAAGTTTCCTCATATGCAGTCTTGCATATGGAATTAGTAGGATGCAGGATGCCATGAAGCCCAAAGCCTGCAGAATTTTTCTTGCAGATAACTGGGCTTTTGTTGCCAACATTTTGAAATAGGTAGTCTGTTGCCTTTGTTTGTCTGGTGAGAGATAAGCCATCTGGGTAGTTGTATTTTAGCTTGCACCCAGGAATATTATCTCTTGAGAGGGTACTAGTTTTGATTTCTTTTCGTTGACTGTGTACCCTAGGCATGTTAGAAGTCTTTTCACAAACGCCAGATGCTGTAGAAGAATGCCCTTGTTCTCTGCTTGAATTAAACAGTCGTCCAAGTAAGAATATGTTTGTATTTCTCTTTGTCTGCAGAATGCAATTACTGGTGCCAGGCACTTTGTAAAGACCCTGGGCGCAGTAGATAAGCCAAATGGCAGTGCAGAGAATTGGTAATGCATTGATCCAGCCTTGAATCTGAGGTATCTTCTGCATGATTGTCTGATTGGGACATGCAGGTATGCCTCTTTTAGGTCTAAAGTCACAAGCCAAGCATTATTGCCCAGCATGGACAGAAGCTGCTGCAAAGTCAACATTTTGAATTTTGGTATGTCCAGGAATGTGTTCAGAATAGATAGGTCCAGTATTGGTCTCCACGCCTTGTCCTTTCTGGGTACCAAGAACAGTCGAGTAAAATCCTTGTCCCTGCTCTTGCTCTGGTACTTGTTGAATGGCCCCCATGTCCATGAGGAATAAGACTTGTTTTTGTGCCTCTGCCCATTGATTGTTTGGCAGATCTGGCCAGCCGTTTGCCTTTGGCAGGGTATGGAAATGGAACTTGTAGCCTTGTGACACTATATTTAGAACCCATTTGTCCTGGGTTATAATGTGCCAATTTTTAGAAAAAAAGTGCTAATTTTCCCCCTAAGGGTGCTGCCAGGAGATAAGTGTTTGGTGCAGGCAGGGGGAAGTCATTGGGACTGTTACCTGTATGGTTGTGATTTGTCTTCTCAAACTTTGGAGGTAGAAGCACCCCATTGCTTTGACCTGTATGAACCTTGCGCCTGTGATCTGCCTCTAGGGCTTCTGGATCTGCCCCTTTGAGGTCTGTCTGACACAGGAAAGGACCAATTCTTTGTAGGCCAGTGTCTACTAAACCTAAGTGGCTATACTTGCAAGAAATATTTGACAGTTTGCATAGATTTAGCTTTGTCCTCCATTTTCTTTAACACGTCTTCTGCCTTAACACCAAACAAGGTATCATGCTGTAAAGGTGCATCTAATAATTTAACTTTGACATGATCAGGCAGATTTTGTTCCTTTAACCAAGCATGCCTCCTAATTACAGAACCCGTAACTGTGGCCCTTCAGGAGGCCTCCAAAGAATCAAAACCACATTGCAAAGTACACTTTCCAACTTGTTCAGCTGCATGCAATAAATCCTGCATTTCCTTGTTTTCTGCACATTCAGAGTTTAACAACATTTTCTGTTTAAGCAATGCCATGACATGTTGCTGATATTTGAGCATATGAAACTGACAGTTTAAGGCCCTTATAGCCAAGGTAGCAGATGTGTAAACTTTTTTTCCCCATCTATCCAGTGCCCTAGAATCCCTGACAGAGGGGTAGGGTTTTTTGCAGCGGAAGCCTTAACTCCTTTGGGACCCTGTGAAATAGTTTCTGGCTCTGCAGCAGGGTTTTTAAAAAGGAATTTATGAGAGTCAGGAACCCTGTAATATCGGTCAGGCTTAACAGGGACTGGAGGTAAGGAGTCAGGGGTAAGACTAGACTCCGAAAACCATAATCTACAATGTCTAACACAGGTGGAATGGCTAGAGGCTTGTGTTGAGGTAGTAAAAGGAAATCCCTGAGCCTCTTCTTAGATTCTGAAAAATCTTGGCTCTCCCAGTGGAAATGCTCCCTCATGGTATGCAAGGTTTCCCCAAAAGAATAGTCCTCTGGAGGAGAAGCTGAAGGTATAAATTCTTCAGCATCAGAATCCTCACAGGGGGGAAGAGAATATTTCTGATCAGAAGAGGAATCAGAAGAAATAGAAACCTGATCTGAGGATTCATAGTCAGTCTCTTGCCTAGGCCTTATCAGGAGGGGGATGGGAACCCCTGATCAAGGTTATCAAGTCTTCTGCCATTTTGAGCATCTGTTTTTTAGGCATAGAGGCCTGTCCTTGTAGCTCTTGAGTTTGTTTCTTTGCTTTAGAAGGTGCTTTAGGTCTTTGCCTTTGAAGCTGAAGTCGGTATAATGTACAGATGTTTAGGTCTGAATACACCCTCATAAGCCGGTGCCTGCTCAGCGGCTCCAGACCCATCTGAGGGAATAGTATCCGAGGCTCCAATACCTTGAGTTTCCAGCGGCATGGCCGACTCCACGTGAGTCGGTAGCGGCTTGCGACTCTAAAGTAGCGGGCGTCAGGGGCGGCAAAAGCACCTCACTGAGAACCGGCGACTGGCTTAGGAGAAGCTTCGTCGTCGGTTTTGGGCCTCGGTTGTTTATCTCTCTCCTTTTCTTTGCGTTTTTTGTGAACTCCGGTAGTCGGATGGCTACCCGACGACATTTCTGGATAATTAAACGAGCGTCCAAAAAAGTTTAAAGCAAAATCATACCGATGCTTAATAGTGCGTTGGTTAAATCAAGCACAAAACCGACAACCAGAAATGTTGTGATCAGGGCCTAGGCAAGGAATACAGTAAGAATGAAAGTCCTTATGTGGTATTTGCTTTCCACAAGAAATACATTTACTTTTTCTGACATCAGTCTGGAGCAAGAAAAAAGTTTCCCCAACGGGGTACTTGGCTTTATTGAAGACTTCGGATCTGAAATACGAACACGAAAATCTCAGGAGTCAGCCGACCGGCACTTGCAAACTGCTTCGGGCACTGCGTGGCAAGAAAGACTGAAGAAAATGGCATTAGATTCTTCTTTTATACCCCTGACGACCTGACGTCAGGGAAGGGGCGACAGCAGCCGACGCAGGACCCAAGACTCTGGAATTCAGGCCGACTGAGGGCAACCTGCCAGCAGGATTACCCAAATGTAATGACTGTAACAGTGAAACACGAAGAACATCATGTGACAGCACCAGAACAGCAAATGGAATCTAAGGAGGATTAATTAATTGATTTATCTTAGCATGTGTTAACCAGGTAAGCCCACTAGGCACAACTGACTCTCAATGGCTGACCTACAAAGCACTGTACTGTTAACTGACCGGCTTGGAATCGCACAGTTTGCAGGTGGAAAATGAGTGAATCAAACAAGAACCAAACAAGACTCTGGTTCCTTAAATCTCCACCTGCAAACTGTTAATCTTGGTTTTACTTAAAGTGCTGAAAGGCATAAAACAGAATAACAAAAAAATCAGGAATAAACTCAAATGATAAAAAAGAACCACTATCAATCAGCTCTGCAATAAACCAGTTAGAGAGTGTGTGTGTGTTAATTTTAATTTGTTGACTGGGGTATAATACTAATAAGTCAGAATGTACTTCAGGTTCCGCCCAAGCTGCTTGGGTTATATTCTGCATAGGATATAATAATTGGCCAGCTTCCAAAGCTTCGGAGCACCTTCCACATGCGCAAACTGTTAGTTATCTCATGTTGAGCTGAGCCAACTAAAAATCATGTTTGGGTGCCAAGTCATTCAGAGCTTTCATGCCAAATGACAGATCCTTGACAGGACATTGCTCGGGAAAGAAAAAGGGATATGCGTCTACACGGTGACACACAAAAAGGTACACAAAAAAAGAAATAAGTACTGTTATGTTAAGTTTACTTACACAACTGTACTATGTTCTTCATATTGATCATATTGCAGTAGCTTTAGCTGTATGGGTAGATTATTTGTGTAGCTTATCATAGCTAACTATATCTGGGAGGTAGCAGGAGAAGAGTTCAGGGGCCTCTGGAGAATGGTCCTAGCACAGCCTGATCTGGAAGGAATTAAGCTTATAGTGCTCCATAAAAGTATGTATGGAGGACCAAATAGCAGCTTCTAGAATCCAACCCTTTCCAAAAAGCAACAGATGAAGCCAGGCCCCAGACCCTGCCAGGAATAGTTTTGTTAAGGCAAGTATAACAAAAAGTAATAGCCTTAGACAAACATTTAGAAATGGCCTGTTTTAACACAGGTTGTCCCTTCTTACTTCACAAGGAATGAACAATTGAGACAAATATGTGAAAGATTTAGTTCCATCAAGACAGTACTGGAGTTTTTGTGGACACCTCAAGGTATGGAGTATCCTTTCTCCCTCATTTTTAGGTTCAGGAAAGAACACAGGGAGATGGATAGTCTGGCTTAAAGTAAACTTGGATACCACTTTAGGAATAAAAAAAGGATTAGTTCTCAAAGAAACCCTCTCCTTGTAGAAAATGAGATTGGGTTGACTCACCATAAAAACTTGCAACTCAGATGCTCTTCTTGAAGTGGTCAGAACAATCAATAAAACCGTTATCCATGTTAAGAACCTCAAGTCAACAAGGTTAGTTCAAATGGAAGAAGTGTTATCTTCTCTGACACAAAATTAAGAACCCAAGGAAGGGCCACAAGTTTACTTGGAGGCATCTTGGGAAAAACCCCTTTCAAAAACATTTTGACATGAGACTGCACTGAAAGGGAAGGATCCATGCCTGACATGCTGAAATGGTCGATAAGTGAACCTTGATAAAGGAATAAGAAAGTCACAAATATTTTAAAACCAGAGAACAACTAACCCTGAGTGGATGTGGGTTAAGTTGTTGGCACCAACTAGAAAACATTTTCTATTTGCTAATATATGATTTTCTAGTAGCAGGTTTTCTTGCTACTTGTCCTGGCACCTGCTGCGCATCAGTAAACAGGTGCCTAAAGTGGAATTAAGACCTATCATCCAGACAGTCAGCTGAAACTGACTGATGTCAAGCTGTATCAAACACCCCTGCTTTTGTGTGAATAGATCCAGTTTGTGATGAAGCTTTTGCTAATTGCCCCTGGCCATTTCCAAAAGAAAGGAAACTATGGTTGCCTGGGCCAGAAGGAAGTCACCACAGTGATCTTGGGGGATTCAGCTGGAATCTTCAGAAGTACTGTGGATATTAGTGGAAAGCATAAAAAAACACACAGGAACATTCCTGTCCAAGGAAAAGAAAAGGCATCTGTTTACCAGGCTTTCTTGCACAAAGTCCTGGAACAGAATCTTGCCAGCTGATAATTCTGGGCAGAGGTAAACAGGTTTACTTGAAGAACTCCCCACAGATGGATCAAATTTTGGAAGACCCCTGATCCAGTTGTCCATTCGTGTGGGTTGGCCCTAGTCCTGCTCAGCATATCTGCCACACAATTTTGCTCTGACGGAATGTTGGATGCCTACATTGTGAAACTGTGCTGTGAAGCTATATCCCAAGTTAAAATGGCTAGTCTGCAAAGGGGGGTACAACACTGTTCCCCACTGCTGATACTGTCAGTAACAACTTAAAGAGGTCCTGAGATCCAAAGCTGATTCAGAGTGTTAAGTGCCTTGATTATGGCAAGCAACTCTGATATTTATGTGCTTGCATCTGTCCCTGGTGTTCCACACACCCTGCACTTTTTTTCACTCCTGAAACTGCTCCCCAAGCAAAGTCCAAGGCATCTGTGGTGACTAACTGCTTAGGAGAGGGAGGGAGAAGGGGACACCTGGATTTAAGGACATCTGTTGTTTCCACCAAATGATTTCTTTTTTGACAAACCCCTGCACTGGAATTTGAAATGACAAAGGGTGTTGGTGATGGAACCAAAGAGACTTCAGATACCACTGTATCCTTCTCATGGACAGTCTTTCCAGGGGTATCATGAGAAACATGGCTGCCATGAGACCCAGAAGCCTGAGTTATTTCCTTGCAGTGACCCAAGTCTGACTGCAAAACCTTAGAAATAGATCAAGATATAGATCTATTTTTTTTCCTGTGGAAAAAAAAAGCTCTTTGAGCTGTGGTGTCAAGTTGACATCCCCGGGACACAATTCTGTGTGGAGTCTGGAAAGACTTTTGAATGTTCTCTTGGAATCTCAGCTTGTGTAAGAGATCCCTCACTCAAGAGAGCTATCCCAGACACTCTGGGAAAGATTCTGGAAAGATAAGCAAGTCTTCTGGAAAGATAAGCAAGTCTTCTAACTATGGAAAAATATGGATACCTTGTAGCCCGCAATGAGCTAGAACTGGAGCTAGACACTTTGTGAATACTCTTGGTACAATGGATAGTCCAAATGGTAAGGAGGAATGACAGGAAGGGTAGGGAAGGCATAAAGAAACATCCCCTTCGATGAAAAAGATAGGGTGTCCATCTTCCAGGCCAGAGTGCATGGTGTCCTGGCACAAAATTGAGGAAGTTGCCGGTTCAGAGGGCAGGCAAAGAAATCTACTTGAGGAATACTCCACTGGTGGATAATTTATTTATTTATTTTACATTTGTTGACTGGGCTAGTCTAGGTGGATACATGTCCATTTTCAGTAGAGGCCCAGGGAGATAAGCTCCAAACATAATAAAATTACAAAATAGAAATTAGAATATAAAGATTACAAAAATAGAAATTACAAAATAAAAATTCACTACTTACACTAATAGCTTTCATGTGGAGATAAGCTCCAAATATAGCAAAATTACTATATGTAATACTTAAGTTACTAAAGCTCTACTATATTAAGAGAATTTAATAGTGTATGGTTATAATTAAATAAAAAGTTTGTCTAAGAAGAGGAAAAGTAGTTTAGAGTCTTTGCATGGGTTTTAGATATAAGGAGGTACAGGTACACTTGAGGTTCTAATGTTGCCATTTGGGGAACACGAGTTGAGGGTAGAGAACAAATGTTACACATGAGGGCTGGAATAAAGTTAGCTTCTAGGATTAAAGTTAGAGAGGGGACAACGCCCATAAGGAGGGCATATGGCAAGAAGAGTTAGTAATAGGAAAAGTGAGGTTCAGTCAGGTTTAGTGCAGGGACAGAGCCAATGATTTTTCATAAGTTCTTTGAGGTGTTTTTTGTAGAGAGATGTAGATGTGATGTGATGAAAGATGTGAGTGACATAGGAAGCTTGTCCCATATTTCTCCCACGACATTGGTAAAAAGGGAGTCTCCAGCTTTATTATTAGATTTGATATTGGCGATTAGTAATTTATTAGCTGAACGAAGTGTCGCAAGATTTTTATATGGGGTGATTAGGTTAGAGAGGATTGGAGTATTATTTGGGTGATGAAGGATTTTTTGTGTGATCACTAGTTGATCATACACCAGCTGGTTTTGTAGTTCAGACCACCTGAGTTGTTTAAGGTTGTGACAGTGGTGGGTTCTAAAAGGGGTGCCAGTGGCAAATCTTGCTATATTGTTATAGCTAGTTTCGAGCTTACTTAGATTAGATTTTGATAGATTGGTATACATAGCAGAAGCATAGAATAGGGTAGAAGTGAGGTGGGTCTGGGCAATGGTGGTTCTAGCTAGAGGTGTGAGGTAAGGTTTAATTCTATACAAGGAGCCAAGTTTTTTATTGACCATCAGTATAGTATTGTTGATATGATCGTCATAGCTGAGGTTATTATCTATAGTAATGCCCAGGAGACGTGTAGTAGTATCAGGGGAAACAGTGGTACCGTTGTTAGAGGTAATTGTGAAGTGGATAGATGGAGACTTTTGGGTGGGAGCAAAAAGTAACAATTTTGTTTTTTTGGGGTTAAGGATGAGGCAATGGTCAGAAAACCAATTTTCAACAGTGTTAAATACTGTTTGGGTAAGGGTTTGAAGAGAGATTGATGAATTAGAAGAACATATTAGAGTAGAGTCATTGGCATATTGAATACAGGTGGCTTGAGGAAAAACAGTATTGAGATCATTAATAAAAATGGAAAATAAAAGAGGGCCTAATATAGAGCCTTGTGGGACTCCAATGTTTACGGGGAGGGGTGTGGATAGGTTATTATCCCAGAGCACTGCTTGATGTCTGTTTTTTAGATAGGATGTAAACCAAAGTATTGCTTGAGGGTCAAAAGATTGTGCTTTTAGTACACTGATTAGTAAGTCGTGGTTAACCATATCAAAGGCTTTTGATAGGTCAATAAATAATGGGGAAGACAGAGAATTATTATTTCGATTTCTGTTTATACAGTCAGCAAAAGTTAGCAGGGCAGTGGTTGTACTATGAAAGGGCCTAAAAGCCGTGCTGGCGGTTGGCAAGTAAATTGTTGTCGAGCAGGTGTTGAAGTAGTTGATGGTGAATACATTTTTCCATTATTTTGGCAAGCGGGGAGAGTAATGCAATTGGACGGAAATTGGAGATATCAGTGGATTTGCCTCCTTTATGTAAAGGGATAATGTGGGAGACTTTCCATATGGATGGGATGCTACCTTCTGTGATGGTACAGTTTTATAAGGATGGATATGGGATAAGCTATGACTTTGGAAGCTATTTGAAGATATTCAGCTGGCAGGCGGTCAGCAGAAGGGGTACAAGACTTACGTTTTTGAAGGATTTTGCCGATAAAGGATGTTGGTACAGGTTGTATGTGGAATGAGGGCACTGGACTGTTTATGTTTTGTAAAGGGTTGGGAGGACCGGGAGGGAGTGTCTTTGCAAGATTTTGAATAATTTCAGTGAAGTAATTATTGAAGGCATCAGCTATTTGCAAAGGATTGTCATGAGGAATTGAAGTTGGGGCTGGAGTTTTGGAATGTCCTGGTCGGAGAAGTTTATTGATGCCTGACCAGAACTTTTGTGGGTTTTTTGTATGAGATTGTTGAAGGTGGAGATAATAATTTTTTTTGTCTACGATAATGTCCTTTTTGGTTGCATTTCTTAGCTGTTTAAAGAGTAGATGGTCTGCAGAGCTCTTAGTGGCTCTCCATTTGACCCATATTTTGTTTCGTAGGAACATTTTTCCCTTGGTTTTTGTGAGCCATGGAGCTGCTTTGGTCCTGACTCTGGAGGATCGAAGGGGGGCATGGAGATCCAGGATTTGTAGGAATTTAGTATTAAAGTAAGAAACAGCATCATCTAGTTTGAGGTGTTTCAGAGGTGACCAGTTACAGGCTTTTAGTTCATTTTGAAAGCTATCTACTTGGAAGTGTTTTTTTGTACGAAAGGTTGTAAAGGTGTTATTGGTAGGATTATGAGCCTTTTGCCTTATTAAATAGGTTAAAACATGGTCGCCAATGTCATCAGGTAGTGTTCCTGGTATATAGGTTTCAGGATGACTATTTACAAGGATCCAGTCAAGAATGGTTTCTTTATTACTAGGTTTGTGGATTCTTGTGGGGGTGTTTATTATTTGGGTTAAACCATAAAGATTAATGTGGGTGTTAGGATTAGGGGAGCTACAGGTAGTCCAGTCAATATTAAAGTCACCTAGTACTATTGTTTCTTGAGGAAGTAGGGTGGAAAGGCTACTAAGAATGTTTTCAAGAGTATTAGTATTATTTCCAGGCGGGATATAGGTACAGATTATAAAAATAGATTTAGATTTATTAAGTTGTAGTTTAATAGTATGGGTTTCGGCATTGAAATTAGGAGGTAGAGGTGCATTATAGGATGAAACTTGAAGTTCTGATTTATACAAGATAGCTACACCACCACCCTTTTTGGAAGTACGGTCACATCTGAGGATGTTGTATCCAGGTGGGGTTATTTCTAGGTCATGAGTAGAGGGTTTTAACCAAGTTTCTGTAAGACAAAGGACATCAAATGCATGAACTTGTAAAAGAGCATGTAACTGACTGAGTTTGTTGGTAATGCTACGGATGTTAAGTTGAGCTATTTTGAGAGAGTTACCTAATTGTTTGGAGGTAGAAATTACATTAGATGTTTGTGTTTGTGGATTATTGATATTTTGTTGGTTATTGTAAATTTGTTGATTAGGGCCAGGATTAGGATGAATATCTCCATCTAATAAAAGATGAATAGGATGTTTTAGTACAGTCTTTATGTTTTTAAAGTACTTGGGTGAGCTTAACTTGCTGGGGAGGTAGGTAATATGAGAAGATCTATGAAACTTTGGGAGTAAGAGTGGAGGTTATATTGCTATGGGAGAGGGAGCTGAGATGTGAGTTTGGTATAGTTTGCTGATGGGGATATTTATTATTAACTAGAGAGAAGTGCTCATAGAGGGTTAGGGTATAGGGTAAAGTTAGGAATAGTAATGAAGAAGCTATAAAAAGATAATTTTTAAGGTTGTCAAGATGTCAAGAAACACATCCCTGGAAGCATTCACTCATGAGACTGTGTTATGGAGCTACTCAGGGAGTCTGCTACAAAATTCTGACTTGAAGGAGTGTGCATCGCATCAGGTGTTACTTAGCACTGAATCGCTACGTCTCAAACGTGAAGTGCCAATCTGCAAAGAAGACAGGACCTTATCTCCCCTTGTTTGCTGATGTACCACATCACTGTGGTGTTGCCAGTAAAGATCTTTAGGGGCCCTGAAAAACACAGATGATGGAAAGCAGTTAGGGCCAACAGAAGAGCTCTCATCTCTTTGATATTGACATGCTCCTTCTGTTGCTGAAAGAGACCAGAGGCCTTACATCTTTAGGTTTCCGAAGGAAGCCTCCCCAACCTCCATCTAAGGCATCTGTGAACAGCTCCTGAGAGGGAAGAGGGGGTTGAAAGGGTAACCCTGGATTCAGAGGCAGTTATTGAATCCATCGCTGAAAATCCAAATTGAGACATGGAAGAGGAGGAACTGGAATCTCTAGACTATAAGAATGCCAAACTGACTTTAGATACCACTGAAGCTTTCTCGTGTGCAGTTTGGAGAAGGGAAGCATAAGGATGGTGGATGCCATGAATTCCAGTGCCCTTAGAAATTCCCTGGCTGATATCAAAGCCAGAGGAAGAAGGGATTGAAAAAGGAATTCGGAGTGTAAACCTTGGGAGGAGGCAGAGATGCTAGCATAGGAACAGTCTGGTTCCTGCATGCCAGAAATATATGAACCTATGACCGGGACAGGAAGGACTTTTGAAAATTTACAGTGAACCCCAGGCTTTGCAACAGAGCGATGTCCCACTGAAGGTGCTGTAAACGAATCTCTGGTGAGGAGGCTTGAATAAGCAGGTCTTCTAAATAAGGAAACACCTCAATGCTCTTGAGCCTGCAAAAAAGCAATCACAGGAGCTAGGCATTTGGTGAATGCCCTTTGGCGAGTAGAGAGGGCAAAGGAGAGAACTAAAAATGCCAGGAAGCAGCTGAGAAATCTAAAAACTTCCTGAAAATGGGATGAACAGGGATATGGAGGGAAGCATCCTTGAGATCCAGTGAAACCATAAAAGCTTGAGGAAGTAGTAGTGGAAACAAAGTCTGAAGGGACAACATTTGAATGGAAGGAACCCTCAGGAATGCATTCAGGTGAGAAAGATCCAGAATGGATCTCTAAGTGCTCTCTTTCCTCGGGACCAAAAACATTCTGGAATAATACCTCTTTTCCCTTTGAGCAGCTGGAACCTCTTGAATAGTTCCCTTATCAAATGACAAAGCTCAACTGGTCTTGAGGTGGTTAAGGAATGCCCATGAAAGAAGGAAGACATTTCCAAATCATGTAATACCCTTGGCGAATGATGGAAAGAATGTTTGACCACACAGGAACGGACTTACATAAACTAAGCCCAAAATTACCATTTGTCAGAAAATTCCATTTTATCTGAGATATGGAGACCTTGGAGTTAAGTGCAGGGGATGTGTGGGGGGTCTTGCCCCTCACATCAGGGTTGCAGGGGCTTGCCCCCCTGCAAAAAAGGAAGTTTAAAAGAGAAGAGCAATGTTCAGTACTCATTCTTCTCCTGTATTTCCTTTTTTTCTTCCTGACGTGTCGTCACCCTACATTTCAAGTGCTGACATATCAATACGTAGGAGAAAACAAGAAGTTATGCACTCACCGTAACGTTCGATGTATGTAGTCCATCTTGCCTCACATTCTTACTCACGGGTTTGGAGCCGCATATCGGTTCTGACTCGGCCAACCTTTCTACTAGCTTGAAGTCTCTGAATGGCTGGGCCAAGCAGGTATCCCATGCTGCACTGCTCCATAACCCCAGATCTAGTTTGCTGCAAATCCCACAATCACACCTCATGCATAACAACAACCCAATAAGGTAAAACACTATTAAGGAGGGCAAGAAAAAACAAACTACCATTGAAGGGTACTCTAGTACCAATCCTAACCTCCAGATCCTCCAGGAAGGGGGCAGGTGGGAGGGTACGTAAGAATGTGAGGTGAGATGAACTACATACATCGAACGTTATGATGAGTACATAACTTCTTGATGTTATGTAGTCCAATCTCGCCTACATTCTTACTCGTGGGACAGCGTCCCCAGCACCTCTATCTTGGGAGGCTCAAAGGAAGATACTCCTGAGGACTGTGGAACCAAAGGAAGCCCGGCCCCTAGAAGCCACGTCCAGTTTGTAATGAGTAATAAAATTGTGAGGGGAAGCCCACGTGGCTGCAGCACAAATATCATCCAAACATAGTCTGGCATGGTATGCCATAGACGCGGAAACAGCCCTAGTAGAGTGAGCCTTGACGGGGAACAGTAGATTTTTTACTGCTGAAGAATAAATAAAGGAAATACAATTCGAAATCCATCTGGAAATGGTAACCTTGGAAAAAGAGGATCCCGCTCTATTTTCTGAAAAGGAAACAATTGGTCAGATTTTCGTACGTGTTTGGTCCGGTGTAGATAGAATCGTAATTGTCTGTGCACATCCAGTTGATGAAATCTAAACTCTGCCTTGTTCGAAAATTGAGGGAAGAACACTGGCAGCTCAATAGACTGATTGAGATTAATAGTAGATGTAACTTTGGGGAGGACGACGGATTAGGTCGAAGAGAAACTCTGTCCTTATGAAAAATCAAATACGGGGGTTTTATGGAGAGGGCTTGAATCTCAGACACCCGTCTGGCTGATGTGATGGCTATTAGGAAAGCTGTTTTCCAGGACAAAAACTTTAACTCGCAGGTGACAGCCAGCTCGAAAGGTGGGGAGGTAAGGGCTTGCAAAACAAAGTTTAGATCCCAGGGTATAATAGGTTCTGAAACAGGTGGCTGGAGTAATAAGGTGCCCTTTAGAAAGGCCTTACAGAGTTTATGGGCCATAAGGGAAGGCTCATAGGAGGTATGAAAGCTTGAAATAGCCGCCAACTGGACTTTAATGGTGGCGGGTGCAGAGCCGTGCTGAAAGAGCATGGACAAGAACTCCAAAACAGCAGAAATTGGGGCTGTGTATGGGCCAATTCCTTGGGCATGAGCCCAAATATAGAATCTCTTCCATTTGCTGGAATAAATCTTCCTAGTCGAAGACTTATAAGAGGACGATAAAATGTGCACTACCTCAGGTGAAAAACGATGAAGTCTGACTAACGACGGAAGTGGAGTAGCCAGGCTGTCAACCTGAGGGTCCGCAGGGAAGGGTGGAACTGTCCCGACATGTGTGTCAGTAGGTCTGGTACTGGGTCCAGAATCCAAGGAGTGTCCACAACGAATGGATGGAGAAAGGAGAACCAGACTTGGCGAGGCCAGTGTGGGGCAATTAGAATCATCTTGCTTCCCAAGGATAGGGCTTTCTGAATCACTCTTGGGAACAGAGGAAACGGAGGGAAAGCATAGAGCAGACCAGAGGGCCAATCGTGGACTAGAGCGTCCCTGGGTGATTTCACCCTGTGGGGGGATCAGGGTGAAGTAGTTGCTGCATTTGGCATTGAGGGGATGGGCAAAAAGATTGCAGCAAGGCTGACCCCACCTGCTGAATATCTGTTCCGCAACCAGAGGGTTCAGGGACCACTCGTAAGGCATGATAATAGCTCTGCTCAGCCTGTCTGCTATCACACTGGCCTTCCGCGGAATGTGCATTGCCACTAGGAACCATTGGGAAGACACTGCCCACTGCCACACTCGCATGGCCTCTCTGCACAGGGGGTAAGATCTGGTTCCCTCCTGTTTGTTTAGATACCATACAACGGACATGTTGTCCGAGTGTATCGTAATCGTCCCCAGAGGGAGAGAGCTCTGAAGTGCCCGCAACGCCAGTAATACCGCTCTCATCTCTAGGACACTGATGTGCAGATGTACCTCGTGATCTTGCCACTTGCCTTGGACCGTCCTGCCAAGATAATGCCCCCCCCACCCCATCTGGGAGGTGTCCATGGTCACCGTGGCAACAGGTGACAGAGGAAAAAACGGTTTCCCCTCGTCCATATTGGTGGAGCATAGCCACCAACCAAGATCCTGTTTGTATTGGTCTGTGAGTAGGATCTGGTGGGAAAGGGGGAGTTTTTGGAGAGACCATTGGGCAAAGAGAAGCCATTGAAGAAGCCTCATGTGTAATCTCGCTAGAGGCACTAACATAATGGTGGCTGCCATGGTGCCCAAAAGCTGAAGAACCCATCTCGCTTGTACTTTCCTGAGGGGTAATAACGTGCGAACCTGATTCTGTAATACTCTGATCCTTTTGTGCGGCAAGAAGGCTCGCATTTGGACGGTGTCTAGCTCGGCGCCTATAAACGTGACACACTGTGAGGGCAGCAAGGCAGATTTTTCTCAGTTCAGTGTTATTCCAAGTCGTTGACAGAGGGTAATGGTAGCATCCCTGGCTTGGATGAGTAGATGCCTGGTGAGGAGCCAGTAGTCCAGATACGGAAACACTTGAAATGCTTGACGTCTCAGGTGAGCTGTCACCACCCCCAAACACTTGGTGAACACCCTGGGGGCTGTGGTGAGACCAAAGGGCAGGGCACGAAACTGAAAATGACTGGCTCCCAGTCAGAAGCGTATGTGACTCCTGGATGCCCTGTCCATTTTGATATGATAGTAAGCATTCTTGAGGTCGATGGAGCACATCCATACTTCTTTTTCCAGCAACGGAAAAATGGAATGAAGGGTGACCATTCGGAACTTGGACTTTTGAACGTAGTGGTTTAATCTGCTGAGATCTACAATGGGTCTCAGGTCCCCTGTCTTTTTCGGCACCAAAAAGAGTCTTGAGTAAGTCCCTAATCCGATTTGGTCTGAGGGGACAGGTTGGATGACTCCCTTCTTTAGCAGCTTTGAAACCTCTAAGGCTGTGTGATCCCTTTGACTGGGTGGATCGTCCGGGATTTTTCTGACTGGGAGGGGATCTGACGAAAGGGGGATGGCATAACCTCCGGAAACTATTCGTAACACCCATCGATCCTGGGTGATGCTTTCCCAGGCTTCTGGGTATAACAATATGTGGCCCCCGACTGGCTCCAGAGAAGCACAGGCAGGCAACACATCAGGAACGATGTTAGGAAGAACCGCAAAAGGAATCACGGTCTCCCGAGTTGTGGGGGCCTCTTCTGCCTCTAGGGTGGCGTCTTCCTGAATAACCTCCCCCTCCTCTGCCTCTGGAGGGGAACTCACCTTGTGCGGCAGGGAAAAACTTCTGCGACTTCTTGAACCACATCTTCCCACCCCTCTGAGCCTTGGGGTAAGGCCTAGAGGGGAGGGAAAAATGGACCCTTACGGCAGACAGAGTCTTTTCCTCTTGCTCGCATCTGGTGAGGGTGTCTTTCACTTTGATCCCAAAGAGCGAGGACCTATCAAAGGGAGTGTCAGTGAAAGAAGACTTGAAGGCCTCCACGAAATGACACAGGCGCATCCAGGCTTGCCTCCTGAGGGCTACTCCCGTACTGGCTGCCCTACTCGCCCCCTCGGCTGCATAAGATATGAGTCTCATGGACGAGTTGACAATAGAATTGAGGGTAGACACCTGGGCGTTAACCGTGTGCGCTAATGCCTCAGGTATGTTACCTGCTAGAGTATCGCCTAACTCCTTGAGGAGATCTCTCTGGAGCCGAGTAAAATGACAAAGGTAGTTCAGTGACCGTAAGGTGAAGGTCGCTGACGAAAGGGTACGCTTCTCGTACCAGTCCATGGTCCTAGACTCCTTGTTAGGAGGATGGACGGAGGAAGAAGTCTCGGCTTCTTGCTTCTGTGTGGCCGCCGCCACCACCATGGCATCTACAGAAACCCCTTTAGGCAGAAACTCTTTCCCTGCGGGAGCAGAAAGAAACTTATTGGGCCTTCTGGGTACAGGTTCCACTGAATCAGGATTCTCTCACACCCTTCGACAGAATAAATCCAAGAGCTCAAAGGGTGGAGACACCCAGGAGGCGGAGGGTTGAGCTCCAAAGGCCTTGAGGAATACCGATTCCTCCTCGAAGGGGGGTTTGGACGGCCAGTCTCCCCTCTGTCTCAAAATCTCCAGGATGTCGGAGAAAGAGACGTCATCAGAGGACGACTTGGGGGACCCCTCCGACTCCTCAAGGTTGGTATCAGAAGTGAGAGACTCGTCCTGGGAGTCTATGTGCTTCCTCTTGCACGTCTTCTTTCTGGGGGCCACAGACTCTGAGAGGCCCTCAGAAAGTTGGGGACTGCTCATGGGGGTATCCCCAGACCTTTGGGCTCCGCCATCTATGGACAGGGGGACATCAGAGGCTCTAGCCAGGGTAGAAGAGGACGGAATGACAGATCCGGGTGATGTAACTGACGATTTGGCCAGTGCGCTCCGCATGGCCTCGAAGGCCAGTCCCCCCGAATCAGAGGACCGATGGGCCTCCGAGGCCATGACCAGAGTTGGGGTCCCCCGAGCTGATGCGCCGAGAGGGAGGCTCGGAACCGACAGGTGTCCCGAAGTATCCCCCTCGGGCCCGACTGAGGAAACCAGAGTGCCGCAGCCTGTGGAAGGAGCCGATGTCGGCACCGATAAACCCTTAAGGGGTATCGGCGCCGGCGCAAGAACATCACTCGGAGCGGAGCACTCCGGCTCCGAAGACAAGGAAGTGCTCAGAGGAGGAACCATTGATACAAGCATTGGGACAGGCTCCGGAGCCGACTGGGTCGGAGCCAAGAATACTTTTACCAACACCGGCGACTGCAGGAGCCTCTGCACCACCCTATCGACATCCAAATCAGAAAGGCTGGAGGATTTGGAGGACAAGGACGGAGATTGGAATCTCCTGTCAGGAGAGCCATGCCTAACACTGGGTGACCGGCTCCGAATGTGTTCCAGTAAAATAGGAGCCAAAGTCGATTCCAGTACTACAGATACCTCCTGCGGCCCCGAGGACAGAGGAGCCGAGGCGGTAGAGTCACGTTTAGAAAGTTTCTCCGGCGGCTCCGAAGAAACAGACGGAGCTGGAGATCTTTTCTTTGCCTTTGAAGCTTTAGACTTGGACTGAGAACTAGAAGCCGAGTCTAAAGACTCCTCAAACGAAGGTTTCATGAGTCCCTTCAATATTAGTTTATTTTTTCTCTCCTAGAGCACCCTCGGACTGAAGGCGTGACAGAAGCTACAAGACTCTTGCAAATGAATTGCTCCTAGGCAATAAACACATACGGAATGTCCATCCGTGATGGGCATCTTGTAACTACACTTGGAACATTTTTTAAAACCGGAAGGTTTATGTTCCTTCTGCTCCTTAGATATCTTGCACAATAAGACCAACTGAACAACCTAGCTAGAAAAAACAGCAAGGCGGGAAACTACTGATCACTCTACCACAGCAACTAAAGAACCTCCAAGTAAAACGGTTCTTTACGACTCACACACACTATCCACAACAAGGAAAAAGTAAAGAGTTAGCTTAGCTCCAGTAACCAACAAAAAACCTAAGCAAATAAGCAATACACAGAATGGAGGACTAGGTCCTCTAACTCAAACGGGCGTAGCCCACCGGAACAGTTAGGGATACCAACTACACACAAGTAACACACAACAACAAGCAACAAGATGAAAATAGCTATTAAAATAGCTTTTGTGTTGTAAATTAGCAATTTTCTCAAGAGAAAATGAAAAAGAGAAGGTACTTAGCCACAGCCAAGCGAGACCACATCCTAGCTACATGAGCGGCAAACGAGATCTGGGGTTATGGAGCAGTGCAGCATGGGATACCTGCTTGGCCCAGCCAATGAGAGACTTCGAGCTAGTAGAAAAGTTGGCAGAGTCAGAGCAGATATTCGGCTCCAAACCCGCGAGTAAGAATGTAGGCGAGATTGGACTACATAACATCATTACTTCAGTTCTGGATTCCTAGTCTCCTACAATTAGAATCCTGAGCAGTTTTTCACACTGAGAAAGCTCGCAGAGCAGGGAGCTATATACCAACCACTTGACCAGGCAGAAACCTAGAGTGTTAATAATACAACTTCTGTCATTCCAGCAGACTCAATTAATTGTCATGAAGTTTTGGTGTATGACAGTATTATAATTCTAGGGGCATTTAATCCACTGGGACAATTACTCTTATCTTCTTCTAGAAAAATTAGGATTCATTTGGCAGCAGTCAACATTCTTCATGGCAAGAAGCTCTGATTTATTTTACATTCCATTACCATACATTCTGCATGCATGTTTTACAAGCAAGGCATCAAAATTTACAATAGTCTAGAGAATATCTTTAAGACCCTAAAAAACGAAGGTGTCATCTCAGAATAAGAAGCATGGACTGAGATACTATATGACAAGAAAGTGCATGCCTTCAGGACTTTCCACCTACAACCTTGGTGGAAATTAAACACATATGCAGGACTGATCATACCAAACTGCAGACTTTGAAGGATCTTAATGTTTTCATTCTCCCTTTTACATTTGTGTTCCAGCTTAAATGACCAAGTACAGTATGTATTATGTCTTACAGTTGAGACTATCATCATTTTGGTTAAGAATTGTGCTTTATTACTAATAATCATCAAGTGGTAGCCTAATGTTCTCTCATGGTGATTACCCTCTCTTATTTAATTATTTTATTAATTTATTCTTTGCTGACCAGGTCAGTCTGTCTAGGCTAGTGTTGTCTTTTCAAGAGGAGACCCTAGGTGGTATTTATATTACTAGGGAAATTTGGCTAGGGCATCAGAAAATTTCCCTTTTTTTGGATTAATGCTGAGGGATCTTTTACATCCACCTGAGCTGCCACTAACTCAAGCAGATGGGACCTCAATTTAACATATCATCTGAATTCTAAAAAAATTAATTTCTCTCCACACTCTCTTCCAAGTTCTGTGAGGGTTTAGCTTTTGATGCTTATGGATAATAATCCATTTGGAGACATTATAATCCCTTTATAATAAACCAGGTAGTCTTGGGTATTACTAACAGTTGATATACTGTGTTTCTGGGGTGGTGAGAGGAATTTAGTCAGGTGATGGGTTTCCTGCCTAAGTACATGAATCTCCTTGTATATGCCACATTGCAATTCATCTTCCTGGATCCTGGAGTAACAACTGGTGGGCAAGCTTGCTTAATTCATAGTAACCTTCTAGACTAGTCACAAAATATGTTGTTCCTCAATCATAAGTGGTCGACATTTGTAACTTATCCACTATAAGGTAGACCACTGTAGAAATGATGACCCATACATGATCTCATCTCCATGTCTGATCTGTTTAGTGGATTCCATTCAATGCAAAGTCCCACAAACGACTATAATTTTTATGTCACTTGTGCAGGGAAGCTTCAATCTCCCATACAGAAACATACTGGTTGATACACACCAACACATATAATATGGCCTGTAGGGACATAGCTTGACAAACCTCCTGTCCACAATGACACATTTTCACATGGAAAAATAACTACGGGACCTTTTAATCTACAAAGGCTGTTCTGGATGTATCCTGGGTCTTCTCTGAAATGTTACAGATATTATGTGATAATTTAGCTCCTGGGCTGTTATCTTCTATTACTGCCTACTGTTGAAGAGGGGTCTGGATGATGTCGGCAGTAACTTGTCAAGAAAGAAGGGGGAACATTTCCAATTAGATGTTTATTTTTCAGATCTGTTAGGTAGCCATGCCTAGGTCCTTGAAAGAGGAAGTTACTTCTTTCACCCAATAAATAGAACAAACATTGAGCTTATAAGCAGACAAGCAAAAAGTGGAATCCAGATTACATCTGCTTATTAGTGGGATCTTGGACATGACAGGCTAACAGATGCAAGGACATTTTTTTTAACTTATGAAAGGTATAAAATAAAACAATGTTTCTTATTGCTCATCAAAGTTGATGACATATCCCAACCTTTTTTTCTTCTTCTTTTTTTTATAAAAAAAGATTTCGCAAGAGAAGGATGCTGGGTTTTCAATGTTACAGAACACTCAGATAAAATGGATTAGGAAGCCCAGAAAATCTACAAAAGTAAAGGAAAAGAAGGCTGCAAAAACTGGACCACACATTTTCAGTGTTAGACTCCAAAGGTGAGATAACAGAGACTGCGGAAAGGAAAATCAGACAAAAGATGGGGAACAAAAGATAGAATAATGGCAACAGTAGGATTAGAAGATGTGAAAGAGTAATGATACTAGTTACATAATAAAACATCACGTGTTAGTCAAGTTAATATTTACTTTTTTTTTTTTTTTTTTTTTTTTTTTTTTTACAAAGAATGTTAGATGAATCACACAGCAAATTACAGCAGATGGACTTGAAATCAGGGATTTCTGGTGCTACAATACAGTCGTCAGTTGAAGCACAAGACAACAGAGATGTAGAGACAGCTTACAAAAAACGTGAACGGAAACATCTGTGGATTTCTGAAGAGAGAACTACCAGGGCAGTTATTAGCGCTGGTTCCTTCTGATACCTCACTGAGGATTAGTTCTGTCTCATGTCCACTAAGTGCCGATACAGGTTATGGTTCCCCTACAACCCTTAATTGGATTAAACAGGTAATCAGAGAATGAATGAACAAATGACAGAACTTGGGTATTAGATTCCTGTAGAAATGTTTCCATAAAACTTAGAAAAAAAAAAAACGGTCAGCTGTTAGAAAAGCTAGATGTTTTTTTAACATCCTTATCTGTAATAAGCACAAAAGATATGCATGTTTAAATTCAGTGATTTACTTGTTAACTATGCAAGTAAAATTATGCATGGCATGACCTTTCAAGTTGAGAATCTGGCTACCTGGGAACAAGAGCAACAGTACTCTGGACACAAAATGTGGGCAAGGAGTCAGGCATAGAATAATTATAATGCCACTGAAGGATAACCTGTTATTTGTTCTCAAGATGAAAAAAACAGAAGATAGCAGTACTAAAGCAAGTGATGTTAGAACTAAGATGTGCTGTAGACATGCTGCATTTTCAGGTACTCTCATTATGACTTTTAGTGACCTGATAGAGCTCCTGTGTATTGAATGAGACTCGGACTGCAAATTCTGCTTCCCTAAATCAAAAAAATACTCAAACAACAATTACAGCATTTTGTTGTCATTTGTTCTCAATCCAGGTATATTACTTAGTCTCTAGAAGGCACAGAAATAAATTAATAAAAACATAGACAGACAGACAAACTAACTGACTAAATAACCAAGACATTTAGCTGTGCAGGACTTGCACCCTCAACATGCAGCAATTTGCCACTCCTTTTCTAAGAAATGTATAGTCACACACACACACAAACACAAATCACATGTTTTTCCTCTATGCATGTGCTTATAATGAACAGAATTCAAATGAGAATTTATGCAGTGTGTTTATTCTAACCAAGTACTAAATTATCTTATCATTAAATGCAGAAAATCTAGTGCAATTTATTCACTGATGCAGGATAACTCTACAGAAACATTCAGTCACTCTCCAATAGCAGTTTTACTCTGTTCAGTGTTGTAGGGGAGTTGCAGCCTATACCAACAAACAACAGATGTAAAGCAGAGAATCAAGTGTTGGATGGGATGCCAGTCCATTTTAATATACATACACACATACTCACATAGACATAGATGTACAGACCTACTGGCACAGTTTAGTTGTGAAGTCTTCTTTGTGTGCAGCAGGGTGTGTAGTTTTACAAATATTTCCTTTGGCAGCCATAGTGCCTCACACTGTCTTTCTTTCCTTGACTTCAGCAGCAGCTGAGTCCTATGTTTTTAAAAAATAAAAGACCTTGGAATGTTTACCATAACATTCTCTCCCTTCTGACAGCACTTAACCTTCTGTCTGTTCTCCTGGTTACTGCGCCTACCCATCCCTGTATCCCACACTTTCTTCTTTCCAAGTTATCCCCAAGGTAACTCTGTTACTAGTGGCCCCACACCACTCCTTGGAGAAACAATATTGGGGTAGTTTTACTGCCTGACGCTCAAGAAGGGATGGGGGGATCCCACAGTGAGTTATGGAAGGTGGCAATCAAATCCTTACCGGGCTTAAGGTGCAACTCTGGTTCACCATCAGGCAGTCTAGCTTTTCACAATGCATGCCAGTACACAAACAAGTATGGAAGAAAATTAGAAGTTATGTACCTACCATAACGTTCCATGTTAGTTGTCTTCTTCTCGCCTTCTTTCTTGCTGGATGGGTTCGGAGCCGATCCTCGGCTCCGACTTGGCCAATACTAAAGCTCGAGAGCTAATTCCACCAGCTCGAGGCTCCCCTATATTCCACAATGCTAGGCGGTAACTACTCAGATCTCGTTTGATAGCTAGACCAAGCAATACTAGTCTCCATAAAATGGAGAAGGGTAACCCACCTCTATATAAACCAGAGTGTAAGGTATCCCAGACCTAACAAAAGGGGAAATAGAGGTGGTAGAACGTGTGGGAATGAAACTCTTCCAGAGGAAGATCACAAAATGAATTCCTATCGGTCTGTCCAGGCTTGGGGGAAGGAGGGTGGGACACAAGAAAGAAGGCGAGAAGAAGACAACTAACATGGAACGTTATGGTAGGTACATAACTTCTTAATGTTAAGTTGTCTATCTCGCCTTCATTCTTGCTGGATGGGACCGCGTCCCTAGCACCTTATCCCGGGTGGCCTATCGGAACAGACTCTTGAGAACAGTGGAACCAAAATTGGCACGGTTTCTGGAGACCATGTCCAATTTGTAATGTGAAATGAAGGTATGAGGAGAAGCCCAAGTGGCTGCTGCACAAATGGAATCTATTGGCAGCCTGTCCTGAAAAGCTACGGATGTAGCTAAAGCCCTAGTTGAATGAGCTCTAGGTCTTGAAGGTAGTGTTTGAGGCCTGATCTCATAGATGAAAGTAATTGTAGAGGTGAGCCATCTAGAAAGGGAAACTTTAGTAACTGGAAGGCCCAATTTCCCTTCCGCATATGATAGAAAAAGCTGATCAGATTTCCTGAATTGTTTAGTCCTGTCTAAATAATATCTAAGTTGGCGATGAACATCCAGAAAATGTAGCTTTTGTTCCGACCTGTTGGAATATTTGGGGAAAAAGATGGGGAGATCAATAGTTTGGTTTAGGTTTGTTTGAGAGGAAACCTTAGGTAAAAAGGATGGATTAGTACAGAGGGATACCCTATCTTTGTGAAACACTAAGTAAGGAGGACGACTGCACAGAGCATGGAGTTCAGATACCCTTCTCACTGAAGTTATGGCTACTAGAAAAAGTGTCTTCCATGAAAGCAACTTCAGTGAACATGAAGCCGCTGGTTCGAAAGGGGAAGGATTAAGGGTGCCAGAACCAAATTCAAGTCTCATTGAGGCGGGGGATCTTTGATTGGAGGTTTGAGAAGAAAAACGCCCCTTAAAAAGGCTTTGCAGAGCTTGTGAGCCATGATGCTAGACTCCGAGACACCTACATGATAATTAGATATAGCAGCCAACTGAACTCTAATGGTAGATGAAGAAGAGCCTAAATGAAAGAGTTCTGCTAGAAAGTCTAGAATAGACTGGATAGGTGCAGTGAAGGGATCTATATTTTTGATGTTGCCCAAAAGGAGAAGCGTTTCCATTTGCTATTATAAATCTTCCGGGTAGAAGATTTATGAGAGGCTATCAAGATATCTCGGACCGAGCGAGATATTAAGGGAAGCCTGGCTAAGGTCGGAATCGGAGAAACCATGCTGTGAGGTTGAGAGAATGAAGAGATTGGTGCAGCTGGCCCGATTGGTGGGTCAACAGATCTGGCACTGGGTCCAGATGCTAAGGCTGCTCCAAAAGGTAATGATGAAGGAACGGAAACCATATCTGTCGAGGCCAGTAAGGGGCAATGAGGATCATTGTCACTCTCAAGGTGATGGCTTTCTGAATTAGTTGAGTTATCAGTGGAAAAGGGGGAAAGGCATACAGAAGTCCCAGGGGCCAATCGTGGACTAGAGCGTCTCTGGTGGGATGGCCTGGCAATGGGAAGAGAGTGAAGAAGTCGTGACACTTGCTGTTTTGGGGAGTAGCAAAAAGATCGCAGCAAGGTTGACCCCATTGTTGGAACACTTCTTCCAGTACTGATTTCTTCAGAGACCACTCGTGGGGCATGAGAATTGCCCTGCTCAACTTGTCTGCAATCACGTTGGACTTCCCGGGAATGTGCGTTGCTACCAGAAAACGCTGAGAAGAGATCGCCCATTGCCAAAGTCTGTGTGCCTCTCGACATAAGGGGTATGATCTGGTTCCGCCTTGTTTGTTGATGTACCACACTACGGACATGTTGTCCGTCTGAATTGCAATAGTCCCTGTGGGAAGAGAGTCATGAAGGGCTTGCAACGCTAAAAGCACTGCTCTCATCTCTAAGACATTTATGTGCAAGTGGCACTCGAAAGGTTGCCACGTGCCCTGGACTGTCCTGCCCTGATAATGCCCCCCCCTCCCGATCAGGGAGGCGTCTGTTGTCAACGTGGCGACTGGGGGGGGGGTGAAGGGTCTTCCTTGGAGAACCTGAGGTGATGTGATCCACCAAGACAGTTGTTTCTTGCATGATTGAGTTAACAATATGGTGTGGGACATCAGGAGCTGTTGGAAGGACCATTGAGTAAACAGCATCCATTGGAGGATCCTCATGTGGAAGCGAGCTAAGGGGAGAAGGGGGATAGCTGCTGCCATGAGTCCTAATACCTTCAAAACTAGTCTGGCTTTGACTTTGTTGCATTGTAAGAGAAGGTAAACTTGTTTGCGGATGTCTGACACTCTCTGCTCTGTAAGTCTGGCTGAAAGATTGAGTGTGTCTAATGTGGCGCCTATAAAGGTAATAGATTGACAAGGCGACAAGGCAGATTTTTCGAAATTTATTGAAATGCCTAGAGCTTGGCAAGTTTGGATAGTGAAGTCTCTGGATAGAAGTAGTTGATGTCTGGTGGTGGCAGTAAGGAGCCAGTCGTCTAAATATGGAAACATCTGGAATCCTTGACGTCTCAAGTGAGCCGCGACCACTGCCATGCATTTGGTAAACACTCGGGGGGCTGTAGTGAGACCAAAGGGCAGGGCTCTGAATTGATAGTGACTGGCTCCCAGCCTGAAGCGGAGAAATCTCCTGGAGCGTCTGTTCATCTTTATATGGTAGTACGCGTCCTGAAGATCTATCGAGCACATCCAATTGTCCTGACCCAAGAAGGGTAGAATGGACTGTAGCGTGACCATCCGGAATTTTGTTTTTCTGACATACTTGTTTAAGTTGCTGAGATCCAATATGGGTCTCCAGTCCCCTGTTTTTTTTGGTACCAAAAAGAATTTGGAGTAGATTCCGGATCCTTGTTGGTCTGCTGGGACTGATTGGATAGCTCTTTTTGATAGCAGGTTTGAAATTTCTAGTGCTGCTTGTTCCCTTAGACTGGGTGGAACATCTGGAAGGGATCCTTTGGGTTGGGATGGAATGTGAATAAAGGGAATTTTGTAACCCTCGGATATGATCGACTGTACCCATTTGTCTTGTGTAAGGGAAAGCCAGGCTTTTGGGTACAGGGATAATCTTCCCCGACTGCCTCCGAAGGTGGACAGCCGGGCAGCACCTTAGGGATGCTGAAAGGGTTTATCAGAGAAAGTTTCTCTGCTACCCTGGTTTTGCGGACCTCCTCTGCCTCTAGGGCGGCGTCTATTGTTATTCCCCCCTCTGCCTCTAGAGGGGAATCGACCTTGTGCGTCAGATGAGACTCCCTGGGTTTGTTTGCGGAACCACATCTTTCCTCCCCTCTGACCTTTGGGATAAAGCCTAGAAGGGGTAGAAAAACAGACTCCCACGGCAGACAGAGTCTTACCTTCCACCTCGCACCTAGTCAATGTATCCTTCACCTGAGGACCAAACAAGGATGATCCATCAAATGGGGAATTGGTGAAGGACGCCTTGAAAGGGTCCGCAAAGTTGCACAGCCGCATCCAGGCGTGACGTCGTAGGGCAACGCCTGTGCCTGCGGCTCTACTCGCCCCATCCACAGCGTATGAGATAAGCCGCATGGAGGAGTTAACGATGGAGTTCAGGGTTGCCAACTGGGAGTTCATTCTGTCTTGGAACCCCTCAGCTGTTGGATCCTTTACCTCTTCGCTCATATCCTTGAGTAAATCTCTCTGGAGACGAGTGAAGTGACATAAGTAGTTCAGCGACCGCATTGAAAAGGTCGCTGATGAGAACATCCGCTTACCGTACCTGTCCATGGTCCTAGATTCCTTATTAGGAGGATGGACAGGTACCGAAGGATCGGCTAACTCCTTCTTAGTGGCTGCGGCCACCACCATGGCATCGACGGGGACTCCTTTAGATAAAAAATCTTTATCTCTAGGGGCAGTAATAAACTTAGACGGCCTCCTCGGGGTGGGTTCTACTGAATCAGGAGCCGTCCAGGCCTTCTTTGCCACCACTTCCATAAGGGGGTCAAAGGGAGGGGACACCTAGGAGGCAGAAGGGCGAGAGCCAAATGCCTCAAGGTACACTGACTCATCCTCTGAAGGGTTAAGGGCTGGCCAGTTCCCCCCTCTGTTTCAGGATCTCAAGGATGTCAGCAAAGGAGACATCCTCAGAGGGGGATCGAGGGGAACCTTCAGATTCCTCTAAGTCAGTGTCAGAGGTGATAGACTCAGGGGAGTCAATGTGCTTCCTCTTGCACTGCCTCTTCCTAGGGGGTTCTCCTACCGGGTCAGGAGAGGCCTCGGAAGAGGAGGAGATTCCCAATGGGAAAACTTGAGGAGTTGGCTCTCTGCGGTCTAAAGCAAGGGTGTGGGTAGAAACCACCGCAGGCACTGATGATGGAGGGGCTGACGGAGCCGACTGTGGGGCAGACACTGGTTCTAGCACGCTCCGCATGACCTCGAAGGCACCCCTATCAGGCAAGGCCGGAGGTCCCTGCTCCGAAGAGGCCAGGACCCCCCCGGCACCGACAGGGACAGCTCCGAGGCCGATGTCGGAGCCGAACTCACCAGCGCCGAAGCACCGAGAGGGAGAGTGGGGTCGGACAAGGGTCCGATGCCACTCGCCCCCTTGGAGCCGATGAGGGAAGCTCGGCGCTGAGATCCCTCCAAAGAGGAGATCGGAGCAGACGACGGAGCCGAAAGGGAAGGTATCGGATCCGACGCACCGATAGTCATGGCTCCGATGAGCCCTGGCTCCGAGCTCAAAGGAGTCGGAGGAGGAACACATCGAGGGACAGAAATAGCCACTGACTGATGAGTCGGGCTATGAAGCATTTGGGCCAGCGCCTCAGACTTGAGAAGTCTACTCACTACCCTTTGCAAATCGTGGTCAGATAGCCTGGAAGACCGTGAGGAATGCGATCTATGGCTCCGCTCCGAAAGAAGAGGGGATCCTGGTGCCGAGTGAACGGAGCCGATGGAGGGAGACCTAGATCTCTTTCTTAAAGGTTGCTCCGATAAAAGTATCGGAGCCAACTGAGTCTTATCAGCCTCGGCTCCGGCCGGAGCCGAGGTAATAGTATGAGGCTTGGAAACATCGGCTCCAGTCGGAGCTGATGTCGAAGCAGTTTTGATGCTTCCAGAAGATGGTTCTGAAGCCGGAGCCGACTGTCTGGAAGTCTTAGAAGGCTTCCATGACACAGACTGGGTTGGGGGGCCTTCAGGCTTTAATAAGCCACGCAAAATCAATTTATTTTTGCGTTCCTGCAGGACTCTAGGGCTGAAACCATGGCACACAGCACATGAGTCCTGCAGGTGCAAAGGTCCCAGGCAATACACACAAGAAGTGTGACCGTCTGTCAGAGACATTTTCTGACAGCACGAGTCACACTTCTTGAAGCCTGAGACCTTGGAGTCCTTAGACATAGTAAAGGCCCAAGTAATAAAAACACTCACACACACACGCACACAGGCCTTTAAGAAAATATAAAATTCCAGTCACACTAAAGGACTAGGAGAAGTAGGGGAAGGGGCCTAAAGTTAAAGGGGAATAAAGGGAGGGAATATGGGCAAAAGAGGTGAATCGATTCAAGGAAAAGATAATTAAAACTAAAAGTTATACTAAGAAGTAATAGGGGTCTAAAGATTGTGAAAATAGAATAATTTTTCACTAACCTGCCAGAGCCGGTAGAAAAGCACCTCGTCAGCTAAGCAGCAAACGAGATCTGAGTAGTTACTGCCTAGCATTGTGGGATATAGGGGAGCCTCGAGCCGGTGGAATTAGCTCTCAAGCTTTAGTATTGGCCGAGTCGGAGCCGAGGATCGGCTCCGAACCCATCCAGCAAGAATGAAGGCGAGATAGACAACATTGTACAAGTTTTGGATGGCTGGCTGTTTGGCATTACTACAGAGATGAACAACACTACAAACATGTTAAACGACCAAAAATTCGCTACCAAGGACTAAATCACAACACCTGTACAAAAAGCAAAATCCAAGAGCAAAAATGTAGTGGCGACAAAACACAGCAAAAAGGCTGGCAAATAATAACGTTTATTAAAATAAAAATCAAACACAGTGCTTTTGCATGACCAACCATGCTTCATCAGACTTAAAACGAAATAACTCAGCTGTTATTTAAATAAGAACCAAACGGCTCATTCATTAAAAAATGTTGTCATATATACTGATGGTAGGATGGGGGGGGGGATGTTAAGAATTTAACAGAAAAGGCGGAGCAGAGATGGATTATTCAGCTATAAGCCGGTAAGAATTTTGGGCTGAATGATGCCATTTCTTTCAGACCACTCTTAAAAGATAGGAAATTAGTTGATTAGTTTTTATCTTGTAACTGATTTTAATGTTGTTAAGGAGATGGTGCCTGTTGACAGTTGCTAGGAGAACGGCGAGTATCTTATCGCGATATGTGAACCATGTTTTCAGGGCAGCGCTTTGTTCCAACTTTATTATCAGATATTTTTTGGATTTAACTATAATTTTTTGGTAAGTCAAATACCAAGATCTTCTCACAAGTACATTTTGTGAAGATTCTTGCAACTTGATTCACCAGTCGTTGTTTTAGGTATTTTGTTTTATGTCATTTCCGTCCAAGGAATAGGGATTTATTAATAAACATTTATTATGTATTAGGCAGTTTAAACAATTGTATTTAGA
Organism: Protopterus annectens; assembly: GCF_019279795.1. Lineage (NCBI taxonomy): Eukaryota > Metazoa > Chordata > Ceratodontiformes > Protopteridae > Protopterus > Protopterus annectens. The sequence goes on from NC_056729.1 coordinate 47,138,815, forward strand.
TGACAATATGGCATGTAAGAGAGCTTTACATGAGAGTCGTATATGATATTTTGATATTATTGTATTTGTACTAAGTTTTTTTATGCATGTGATAACCTGCAACTGACTGAACTATCAATTAGCTGCCATGATAACCTTTTTAATTACTGAATGAGCCATTTTGTTCTTATTTAAATAACAGCTGAGTTATTTTGCTTGAAGTCAGATGAAGCATGGTTGATCCATGCAAAAGCACGGTGTTTGATTTTTATTTTAATAAACGTTATTATTTGCCAGCCTTTTTGCTGTGTTTTGTCGCCACTACATTTTTGCTCTTGAACACTACAAACATGCCTCCCTGACCATTGAAAATATAGACATCTGCAGAGATATGTAAGCATTGTTCCAGTGTAGTGACAGCACCCCTAAAAATGCCAGGTTTCAATGTCTAACACTCTTTCAGATTCACTGCAGAAAATACTATTGTTGGAAGGGCATGTCCCAATTGTTAAGAAGCCAAATTACATCTAGACTCATGAGAGGCAGGACAATGACCTCCTCTGTATCATACTTACTGTTAATAAAAATCTATACCACATCACAGTCAATTACTGTAACCCCCATGTCATCTGCAACCCATGAGGCATACTTACACTGGAATACCTCTCCAGTAAAACTACCACTATTCTCCACAACAATTTCAACTATTGTTCCATTAACTGGGAAACCTACACTACCACAAATATGCATACACAGTGCTTCAGACTATTCACTAATGCTAGCTCCTAAGACAAACTAGGAGATCAAAAGTATTGGATCTAGTACTCACCAATATAACCTCCTCTGTTCTACACCTGTAGTTGTCCGGCCCCATCACTGGTCAAATCTGACCACTGCTCAGTAATACTCACAAAGAGGGTAAAACCTCATTTACCATCAAACCTTTCTGTCTTTACACACTTTTCTAAAGGCAAGATTCCAAAGGCTTCTGTGAGGTATACATGGGCCAAAGACTCATCCATTGAGGGAGATGTAAGTGCCAGGGAGCTTAACGGACCGGCATTGCATGTTGGTTGGTTGGTTGGGGTGTGTGTGTGTGTGTGTGTGTGTGTGTGTGTGTGTGTGTGTGTGTGTGTGTGTAAAAGCTGCATGTGATAATATAAAGTATTACCCACAATTAAAAAAAAAGGGGGGGGGGGAAGGGATTTCAATCCCTGTGCCATTGGCACTGAAATCAATAACTTTACCCACTACACTAAATTAGAAGCTAGTACAGTAATTTTTTTTACCAGAATAAGTAGTATACAACTCTATCTATGGCATTATTCAATGACCACAACAGCTTATGAGTTATGATGGACAGGGCAGCTATGACAGACAACAGAAGGGGCATTCTATAAATTAATATGACTCTGAGTTACTTAAAAAGTTAATAGAACAAAAGGTCTGGCTTCAATACTCACTTTACAAACATTAAGGAGAAAGAAACTCTAACATCTGGCATTACAGACTGAATGTAAGGAATAACATTTACATGCATAGAGACAAAAGAAATAAGAGAAGAAATCAGGGATGTTCTATCAACTTAGACACAAGTGGTGTGTGTGTGTCCAGGATAATGAATTGAGAGAGTGCATTTACCAATGCGATGCATGGGCCACCAGTCTTAACTATGGCAGAAAAGTACTGATTTTCATTCTCAGCTACCACACTCACCTAAAAGCATGCTCAGGGCCATCTGCCCACCTCAGACACAAACACAATATCAGGTTTAGGAAAAGACCCTTATGGTGGAATCTTAGTATAAATAAACTTTGCAATAAAAGAAGAAACTTCTGGTCCATAAGAACAAACTTGACATCCCAATATGTAAAAGTGAACTCAAAGATATAGAACTCAGAAGTAAAAGCAGATCCTCGAAAGATACATATAAAAAGAAAACTGCCTCCTATATTAAGGACAATTATAAGGGCTTTTTCAACTGTATGAACCCACACCTCACTGGCCCTCTTCAAGAGAGATCTTGATGAGTGGATGGGAAACAGAAAATTCACCCCGGGATCACTCCAGTGGCTCTACTCGACAGAGGCACTGGGAACTAAGGTTGGGTGGCACGATGCCAGGGTAATCCTATGGGGTAGGCTTGTAAAGGCTCCAGGGCCATTAGCCTAGTACACACCTATGAACCTATGTCACAAGCCTTAGGAAGCAATATCCCACAATGCACTCAGCTAATACACAACATATATTCATCCCCAGAAGACATAGCCAATATATCAGCATGTAAATTTTAGCTCAGACTTTACACCCTTATCTCCTTAACTTCCCCCAGGTATTAGCATGCCCACCTTTCCCCCCACACATCATTTAACTTTGAAGCAAGACCTGATGGGCCTCTCCAGGGTCCAAAACATTAGTTCCATAGACCCAGATAATGTAACATGCTGCCCTCTTCCTTGCATGAAACACAGCCTTAAAAGACTCGTTACTGAATGTATACAACCACATTCTCTCCACTAAACTTGTTTTAGAGGTGTGCAGAACTGTTGCACTCATCTCACTCTACAAAGAAGTACTCACTATTGACACTGGAAATTAGATACATACAGGTCTAACCAACCTTACGTGTAAAGCAACGAAGAGCATAATGGAGGTTATTAACAATGATATCAGCAATCTACAATCCCTTTACCCAAACCAGTTGGGGTTCATTAAAGGTAGACATTGCCCCAAACTTGGTGGACTTCTTAGAAAAAAATCACCGATACATTAGATGCAAGCAAACTGGTTCACACTGCCTACCTTGACCCAGCTCAGGCTTTTGAGACCATCCCATATTCTGGCATTATCGACAAGCTAACCAAACTAAATATAAACCCCTATATTATCTGCAGGACAACAAATTGGCTTATTGACAGAACCCAATCTGCTACTGTAGGGAGCACATTCTCATTCGAAAGGGTCATTACTATTGGTTGCCCTCAGAGATCGGTCCTTGGGCATCTTCTCTTCAGTATTTACTTCTCTGATGTCAAGGGCTTGTGGATGACTGTAAATTCAGAGCTGTCATAAGTTCTCCTACTGACTTACGGATTCTCCAGGAGGGCCTAACACATACAAGCAAGTAATGCTTGGACCATGGCTTTAAGTTAAATGCCAACAAACGTAGTACTGTGTCCTTCAGCAAACAGGGGTTCCTATACACCTACCATACAGATGATTTCCCTTTGAAAACTGAAAGAGTTATTGGGGACCTGGGCACTGTCATTAGGAAATACTTCTGTCTAGCCAGACTGACTACCAGTGGTAGATCTTCTAGGTCAAAAGAAGTTATCATTCCTATCTAGTCTTACCTCTTCAGAACTACATTAGACTATAATGCCCCTTTTAGTATGTACTTGTCTTAAAATATGACACATCCTGAAAGACTGTAGCATTTCCTAAATAACAGGAGCACGGGTGCATTTTCCTTATGCTACACAGACCACCTTAAAGCCTCCTTTACTTCTTACAGAAGCTTGAGGGGGCACCTCTGCCTCACCTATAAAGCCTCAAAGGATCAAGTCCTACTTAATCTCCTACACATCCATAAACCGATCATCATAATAACATCTGTTCGAAGGAGCTAAACTTCCTCTGTGGCATAAACAGGACCTGCTGGTGAGTTCTCACTCTCTCTTAAACAATCCCACTCTTATGGGATAGACGTCCCTTAGATGTAAAGCAAAATGGCTCCCTGACCCTCTAAGCACAACCTAGATGAACAGATGAGGAAACCATAAAATTCACCCTGGTCTGGTCACTCAAAGTCTTACTAAAAAGGGACTAACTTAAGCATTAGTTATTCAAGTTGCAGGATACTGATGAAATGGGATCTTTAGGCTAAGCTACAGATGGCCTGCCTGATCAATGGCGAATTATGAACCTACAATACGGTGACAGGATATCTGCCATCTGAAGTGCCTATTTCACATGCAGATTGCTTCCTGATTTCTTTCATATCATCATCTTCATTAAATTAAAGCAAGTATTCCCAGTTATTACTGTAAAAACTGTTTAACAACACAAATTCATGTTGTTTGTGCATTTAACAGAAGCAGTTGCAGGACATCGAGTGTTTCTCTGCTGTTGCATTAATATATGATCAGTGCATTTTAGTGCTCCTTACTTCCCACTACAACATGAGTTAAGAGATTTCAGCACAATGATTAGACAGCATGCCTAGATTGTGATATCCCAGAGTCTATACCAGTCCCAAGAAAGTACAGTTTTGTTAGTAACTTACCATAAATGTAGATGTTTTTGGGCAGATTCACTGCAGCAGTCCTCATATCTGGGATACCTTGTGTGCAGGCAGCTCGTGGCCAGCACGACTTTCAGAGCCTTTAATCTCCCCCAGCTGCTCCAGGCCCACTCCATAAGATCTCAAACTCCCTCTCCATGTGGTAGGTAGACAAAGAAAGGATTAGAGGCCTAATAAGAATGTGCAGGGGAATGTATGAAATGTGAACAAGGAAGCTATTCCCAGCCGACAGGGCAACAATCAAGACAAAATAACTAGGAAAGTGGGGAGTGTGAGCACCTGGACAGCAACTTTGAATCAATTTGAACAATTACAGCTATGCTAAGTTCCCAACAAAACTGTACTACGTTTATCATAATGTTCACTGTTGCACTCCTAACATTTGGGAAGATGACCAAAGCACCAAATCCTAGGGAGAAGGAAACTCATCAGTTAGAAATAACGTCTTGCAAGAGGTCTGAAGCAAAGTCTCTCTTTGTTCTGCAGGTTGAATCGAAGTTAGTGATTGGAAAAGGTGTGTAGAAAAGGCTGGGGAGGCAGCAGCTCTAGTACTATGTGCCATAACCTGGTCTATTGTAGGTTTGATATGTTGTGTATAACAAAAAGAAATTGAAATGGTAAACCATTTAAAGTTTGCTGGCTAACTAGTACACCCTCTTTCCCCTTTGCAAAAGAGATAAACTGATGATCAAACTTGCTGAATTCAACTGTAGTGAATGGAGCCACACAATGGAGAAAATCGATAAATGTGCAGTAACAGAAGCCTGGTTTGAGGCTCCAGAGAGCACCCCAGCACTACCAGGCTACAACTCATACCATACATTTCGGCCACAGAACCCAAACCAAAATACAAAAGGCGGGGGCGTATCCATATTCATCAAGGATACACACACCTCCAGGTTAGTGGCACAGCACGATGCTTCAGAGATCATCCACATGCAACTAACAATGGGCAAAACTGCAATTCAAATTGTAGCTTGCTACAGATCACCCATCATGTCCCAGGACCCTCAATTCCACATTCCTGGAAACATAAAGGTCCTACCAAACATGCTAATATTGGGTGATTTCAATTATCCAAACATTAACTGGGAGAAATACTCAAGTACTAACTCCCTTGCCCAACATTTCCAAGAATTTATAAACTCAAACGCCCTGGTTCAACTGGTCAACACTCCCACCACAGGTGACAACATATTGGACCTGGTCATCACCAACATGGGCGACTGGTGTTCCACACCGGAGGTCAACCCCTCGCTGGTTTGATCTGGCCATAAACAACTCACTTTGGATATCCACATTCCTCCCCCACCCCCGGACAAGAAAACCACCGTGAAAAACTTTTCAAAAGCAAACTTCACGTTACTTAAGACCGAGGTGAAAAGTTTCAAAGCCCCCATGCTGAAGGATAATGCTGTCCAAGCTGCAAAAATCTTTACTAATGCATTTTACGGGCACCTACAAGAATGCATGGATCATGCCATCCCAAGCAAAACCAAGACTCACTCCTCCAAGAAATGGAAACCAGTCTGGTGGTCTCCTGCCATAAACAAGCTATACAATAGAAGGAAGAAACTAGTACAGAAAAGAGTAAAATCCCAAGAAGGGAAGACATCCCTGATCAGTATCAGCACGAAATTACGATCCCTCATAAAATCATCCAAGGCGAGCTTTGAAAGAAAAATTGCCAAAGACTCCAAAGATAACCACAAGGCATTCTTTAGCTATGTCAAGAATCTAAGTGGCAATGCTCAGATCTGCTCGGAGTTGGTGCAAAATGGCACAAAATACAGTGAACCGACCAATATCGCCAACATCCTGTCAGACAGGTTCAGCGGAAATGTCACCCCCCCTCCCAACCCCAAGAGGGCCCATAGCAGAAGAATGTACAGTCCCTGAAATCACAGACACTCAGGTTAAAGCAGCCCTCTCCAAAGCCAAAAACACAGCATCAATGGGACCGGACGGTGTCCCAGGCTGCGTCCTACATGAGCTCAAATACGAACTAACCCCTCACCTAAACACACTGTTCAAACTCAGCCTCTCCACAGGCTACGTACCCATAGAGAGGCGCACAGAAGCAGTTATTCCGCTCCACAAAGGTGGAGCCACAACAGATCCCGGGAACTATCGCCCTATAAGCCTGATTAGCTTGGTCTGCATGGCTATGGAGCGCATCATCATGGAACTCATTAACAGAGACATTGGGAACCTCCAAACACTGGACCCTACCCAGTTCGGCTTTGTTAAGAGCAGATCATGCCTCCTGAACCTGGTGGACTTCTTTGAGACAGTTACCAAGGCTACAGAAGAGGGAAAGTTGGTACACACAGCCTACCTAGACCTCGCAAAGGCCTTCAACACCATTCCCCATTCTGGTATTACAGACAAGCTCACCAGCCTGAACATAAACCCCTACATCACAAGATAGGTTGCCAACTAGCTCACGGACAGAGCCCACATGGTGAGAGTTGCGGGAGCTAGGTCCGACTCTAAATCGGTTACAAGTGGAGTTCCCCAGGGCTCAGTCCTAGGACCCCTCCTGTTCGGCATATACTTCTCAGAGGTACAGGCAAGCACAAGAGGACTATGACTGACCAAGTTTGCAGATGACTGCAAACTAGGGGCTATAACTGACTCTCCAGCTGACACAGACATCCTCCAAAAGGGTCTCACTGAGACAGATACCTGGTGTCAAAATCATGGCCTCAAGCTAAATGCCAAAAAGTGCATAGTCACCCCCTTTGGAAAAAACAAAGTACCCACAAACTACCACATAGGTGGTAGTCCCCTAAATACAGAAGACGTAATAAGGGATCTGGGGACCCAAGTAGATAGTAATCTCAACTTTGATAATCACATTGCCAAAGTGGTTAGAAAATCCTTCTATGTGGCCCACCTAATCACAAAAGGGTTTGCATCCAGATCAAAAGAGGTCATTGTACCCCTCTACTCATCACTCATCAGACCCATCAGAGTACAACGCCCCATTTGGGATGTACCTTACAAGACACCTGCAACAGCTGGAAGACCACAGAAGTACCTCACCAAGAGGATCACTGGCCTCAAGCAGATGCCCTATGCAGCTCAACTGAAGAAATTACAGCTGTACTCGGTTGCATACCGCCTACTCAGAGGTGATTTCTGCATGACATACAAGGCCATGTCCAACCCAGAATTGATGGACATGCTCCACCTAAAGAAAACTTTATCCCCACGAGCCACACGCTCTAGGGATCTAAACCTCACCACAACAATGAATAGGACATGCTGGAGGGATAGATTCCTGTCCCAGAGACTTCCCATGCTTTGGAACAGGATCCCAATCTACATCAGGCAGAGCTCCCCGCTAACACTCTTCAAAAGAAATCTTGACGAGTGGATGGGAAACAGGAAGTTTACCTCGGGGATCACTTCAGTGGCTCTGCTGGACAGAGGCACTAGGAACTACTCTAAGGGGGCAGCAAAAGCCAACACATTCTGGCTAGGCTTATAAATGCCTTTGGGCAGACAGCCTAGCACCTACCTATGAACCATCCATGTCAAAGAGGACAATTCCTATTTTCAGGCCTGATTTACTCCTGCACATAATGCCCCTATTTCTAGAGATATGCTCCTAGTTTCAGGCTTGATCTAGACTTTTCAGGCGATTTTATGAGCCCCACCCAGAATCATGTGCGATTTCTGACGCTGTCTAGTACACAGCAACAATGACTTAAAAAAGGACACACACCTTACATCTCTCTTTTCAGAAGCAAAAAATAAATGACCTTGTGTGGTAGAATTCTGAAATACAGCTCATTATATTCTCAATATTTACACTATCCTCTTTGATAATGTGCTTATATTTTCCAAAACTTTGTCACACTGTTTTAAATGTGTTTCTGAGTAGTATCTCACATTCCCACACTGGAAGCAGGAAGAGCTGCATGCTATTTGGTATTCAAATTTTACACTAATTAAAAGTCCAGATTTTTGTCAGAATGTTGGTGCTTTTTAAGGACCTTTGCTCTTATTTTCAGTTTGTAGGTTGAGAAGTATGCATGAAGCTCTGCAATTATTCTCCAAAAATGTGAAAAAGACCAGCTTAAGAACTTTTCTGATGTCAGACAGGTGTTTAATAAGCTTTGGGGACAGACCCAGAATAATACCATCTTTACAAAAAAAAAAAAAAAGTTTCCAGTCGATTTTGTCCCACTGACTACTAACATAAAAAAAAAAAAAAAAAAAAAAAAAAAAAAAAAAAAAAAAATATGGGTATTTGCCTGTGATAAGTGGGTCTGTGTTAATGGGGAAGGGGACTATGCGCCTCAGCTGGCCAATGAGATCCAATATAAAGCCCAGCAACCCTTAGTCAGTAAGCTACTGGCCGGCTGATGTCTAGTTGCCCAGCTTGCGATAGCTCTGTTGAATGAAAGCTGGATGTAAAAACAATTAACCTGCTTAGCATGAACTAAGGATTGCTACACTGAATATAGGTTCACTGACAGAACACAGCTTGGAAGTGGGTGGCATGACAGTAAGGGAGAGACTGGACGTCCTGTGTATCCAGAAGACAAGTTGGAAGGGCAGTGCAGTAAAACCACTTGGCTTGGGATCCACAGTCTGATCAGGGGGAGGACAGACTAAAAATGGTGTGGGAATTGTGGTGAGGGAGCGTCTTCTGAAGGCACTGGGGGATGTCATCAGAATTAGTGACAGACTCATATAAGTTAAGAGTGCACTGTAAAGACAGGGTGTATTCATAATATCAGCATATGCCCCATATCAGGGTTGTGACTGTGTGGAAAACAGTGCATTCACACAGCAGTTGCAGGGTCTACTACATAAAAACAGAAGAACATGAATTGGTTTTGATAATTGGGAACCTGAATATTCAAATCAGGACCAACAGAAATTGATATGATTACTGTCTGGGTCCGCATGGGTGGGGGTAACAGGAATAAAAGGCAGGCCATTTTAGACCAAGGTAAGGAAATTAGGTACATAAGGAAAGAAAATGATGGAATGCAGAAGTCCAGGAAGTTATGAAAAGAAAGGAGGTATGTAGGAAAAAAGGGAAGATAGTAAAGACAGACCAGGCTTAGAAGGAAAACTAGTTGGCTAACATAGAGACTAGGAGCAGTCACAATAGAAAAGAACAAAACCATTCATAAAGGATGTCATCAGCTTGTTCAACAGGCCAAAGGACATGACGTACTTCCAAGCAGCTTCTGATTTAAGAAAACCCCACAAAAGCTGTACTGCTCTATACACAGCCGCCTATGATGAAACAAGAAGAGCCCACCACAGAAGTAAGAACAGCACTAAGGAAAAACTAAGTCACGGAAAGCAGAAGACTCGGATGAGGTCATACAATATATGATCAAGATGATGGGTGACTTAGGGTAGAAACGGCTCCTGAGGGTTTTCATAGCAGTATGGAGTGAAAGGCACATCTCAGATGACAAAGAATAAGCATGTTACTGTCAATGTACAAGAACAAAGGGGATATTCATAACTGTGGACAGCAGAGAGGTATCAAATTCCTGTCACACTTTATGAAAATGCTGGATATGGTAAATGAATAATGAATACACAGGATAGCAGAACGTAGGTTGGGAGACAATTTACTTTGGATTCAGATCGGGATGCAGCACAAATGACCCGATGTTTGCAATGAGATGGATAGTGGAGAAGAAGATAACAGTTTAGGAGAAAGTTTAATATGGCATTCCTAGATTTGGAGAAAGCATATGACAAGGTCCCCAGAAAGCTGATTTGGATAGTCCTTAGACATTCTGAAATCCTAGAAAAACTGGTAGAATTACTGCAGACTGTGTGCAAGGACATAAATAACATAAGTATGAAAAGCTTTTGGACTCTCAAAGGGGTTCCCAGTCAGAGTGGGTGCACATCAGGGTTCAGCTCTGAGCCTACTGCTGCTCATACTGGTGACAGTCTACATTAGCAAACATGTCAAGGTGACAGTTCAACAAAGCTGGTGAATGCAATGTGGTATTTATTACAAGCAGACTCTGAACAGGAACTTCAGCAAATGACAGGGAAATGGAATGCAAAACTGAAGGCACATGGGATGACTCTGAGTACAGAGAAGACAGTTGCCGTGGCAGCAAGTGGGAGAAATATGAAGCTAAAACTTGAGATAGAAGAGAAAAACAATGGAATGGATAAACAGTTTCAAGTATCTGGGTGGGGTGGTTGAGAAGAAAAGAAATATGAATGAGGAGGTCAAAGCCAGAATCAGAGGAGATGCAGCCAACTGACACGGAGTTATCAGGTGTAGTGTATGGCAGAAGAATGACAAAGAAGCTGAAAAGTAAGGTGTACAAGACCGTGGTGCGACCAGTATTACTGTATGGTAGAGAAACCTGTGTAGTAAAGGCAGAGCAGTTGAGGAAGATAGAAGTGATGGAGATGAAGTGCCTCATATCAGTAGTAGGATGCACACTGTGGGACAGGTGAAGAAATGAGGAAATAAGACCAGAAGCCAAAGTAGCCCCAACTGCAGAAAAAGTCACAGACAACAAATTATGGTGGTTTGAGCACATGTGCAAAAAAGCAGAAGACAATTTGGTGAGGAAGATTTGGGGTAGACAGGAAGGAAGAAGCCAAGAGGAAATGAGGGCATCCAGCAAGTATGCCAATGGACTGTGTGAGAGAAGACTTGTGACAGACAGGCATGAGTACTGAAGAAGGTAGGACAGTGGCACTGAATAGAGAGAGACTGGGACAGTTGACATGACACCTTGACCCCATGTAGAAAATGGGGGTTGCTAATGGTGATGATGATGATGAGTAATGGGCTATCTCAAAGTACCCCTAGCTTGTTTCACTAGTTCCCTTTTGAACAAGTTCATGTGGGTTAAACAGCTTAATGTCCTCAATGTATAGATGCCCGAGGCATAAACATGGTTTCCCACCCTATTACCCTAGACTCATTATTGGGGGGGGGGGGGGGTGGATAGCAGAGGACTCATCTGTGAGTTCCCTTTTAATGGCTGCTGCAATGATCGTCAAAGGCTGAGGATACAAACCTGGAAAATGGTTCTAAGTGACTTGAGCCAGCAGATGATGCCAGGGACTTGAGGTCAACTGTTTAGGTGCAAGACCCACTCAACAACAAAGGGGTTGGCATCAAATCAGTTGGACGCAAAAATGTCAACACTGGAGTTGGGACAGTCAACAGTGCCGAAGGAACAGAATCCGGGTGGAATGCCAAATCCAAAGCCACTGGTGAATTGATTGGCACTGGGAAACAAAAGTGGTGAGGGGGGACCGACCTGATCTACCTTGGTACCAGACGGGGATGTTTGTTGGCCAGCTCCATCTGCATCTTATGGAAAGCCCTCATCATAGGTTTCCAATCCGCTTCAGAAATACTTCTGAGCAATCTCAAAAAATGAAAGACATTCAAGAAGGTCCAGAATGAAAAAAGTGGGACAGTTCTTTCTTGAACCAGTGTCCACTAATACACTTGATTGGTGACCTGTCACTAATCACAGCAGTCTCTAAGGTAGGTGCTTTTGGCCTCAGTAAAGGAGAATGAGAAGATTCTCTCTTCTCTACCTTCGGAGGAGAAGAGGAAGACTGGTCCTCATTCCTACATTTTCTGCTCTTCCTGTCTTAATCCTTGTCTTTATACCTTTTTTCTTCTCTTAGTTTTCTGCTTGTTCACCAGAAAGAAGGCTTTAATTATAAGCTCAGATGTTCTGTCTGCAAGGGAGCAGGGTCCAAACCCCTTGCAGATAGAAGACTCTACATTAAGATGTTCAGTACCTAGCCATACAGCATACATATCACGGGCATTGTGAGGGGGAAGGAGAGTTCATGCCAAATTTAAGAACATTTTTTGAAAACTTTACCTATGATAAGCTAATGTTACAATAGTAACTAGTGGCAGCAATAACAAGCAGTAATATAACTAACTAATAATATAACTACTGCTACTATACATAATCAAAGGAAACAAAACCACTATCACTCATTTTTGTTTTTAAACTAGAATTACATAAGAGATAACAATAGAAATAGCAATAGACAGCTATCTTGGTGATAAGATGCTGAGGCACTAAAGATAACAAGAAAATGAAAAAACAGCAATCTACTGTGAATATCATCTACAGAAGAAACAAAATGGAGCTATTTTCCCCAAATAAGAATGGTTTCTAACACAGCACTTAGCTGAAGTGATGGTCAAGATCCTTCTGCTGTAGTTGGAAATGAGAACTGAAGAGGAGGCTCTCAGGTAATTATTTGAAAGAACCCTCTATGGAAAGACTCGGCTGGGCCCTCTGGTCAAGCCACACCCTGCATAATACTATGCGAAGTTCTACAGAACATAAAAAGAGAGAGATTAGGATACATCAAACAGTCCAGAGAAGAGTCAATGGAATGATATGTGGGATATAACAGAATGGTAAGGCCACACACAAGGGAAGCTGCAGCTCTTACAGACCAGAAGAAATGGGTGAAACATAATGAGAATGTGCAATACATACATACGTACAAATACTTCAAGCATGGGCATTAATGCCCTTCTAGCTTGCCAATATTCCAAAACACTTGCTCCCATAACAAGTGTCAGTGCCGTTCTAAAAATATCTAAACTAGTACTTGCTTTAATGTAATGTGATAGTCTGCTCCATGCATCAGCTACTCTGTCAGATACCCAATTAGTACACATCTCATTCCTATAGAATCTTCTACATAGATTGTCTGATGATTCTCTAGTACTTTTTGATAACCCCAGACATACCCAGAGGTAGTCGTCTCTAAATGCCCTAGATACCTTAATAAGATCTCCTCTTAGACACCTGTAAGACACACTGTACAAGTACAGATATTTTAGTCTTTCATAACAACTTAAATTTTCACATCCATGGATGCCTTTGGTATACTTCCTCTGTACTCTTTCCAGTTTACTCATGCTTGTTTTCTTATAGGGTTTCCATATTGTTATTTCATACTCAAGTTTGGGTCTAATGTAACTAACAAATAATTACTTCATTTTTGATTTCCTAGACTTTAAAAATCTTTTTATACAGCCTATAGTTCTATAACAATCATTAACCAATTGGTTGATATGATTAGAAAAACTTATATAGCTGGATCTACCAACATACCCAGATCCTTAAATGAGTCTACAGTTTCAATCACTGTGTTGTACTAAATATTCACCTTTCAATTTATGTCTCTCAAATCGCATATGCTTAGTTTTTGATGCATTTATCGGCATACTATTCTCCTGTGCCCAAATGGTCAATTAGTCAAGTTACTTTGCAGATAATGCCTTATCTGTAACACAAGTAATCAGTGTAACCAATTTCAGGTTGTCTGCATATACACTGTAAAACACCTCAGATGAAAAAGTTAGGTGTGAAAGATACAATCTAAACAAGGAATAGCCTAGGACAGAGCCCTGTGGGACAACCTGACTGTAACAAAGGATTTCACCTGTCCAGTTGCTGAACACTTGCTATGTCCTATTTGTAAGACATGCAGCTACCCATCTTATCAAGAGTGCATCAATACCTAGTTGTACTAACTTATTGATCAATGTTTTGTATGACTGTCAAATGCTGAAGTTAAATCTATATAAATTACATCACAACACAATTTTTCATTCGTATTGTACTTGTATTGTTTTTAAAACATCAGGTGGCAATAGATCCATTTTCAACATATGCATGCTGATATATGGTTTCAAGTCCCAACCTGTCCAGTTCTGACAACAACAGTACCTTCTCCATTATTTTTCTACAACATGAAAGTAGAATTAAGGGTCTGTATGACTCTGGGTTTGTCCTACTCCACTTTCCCTTAAAGATGGCTCTAATAAGCGCATGTCTCCAATCTTGAGGTCTCTCCCCATATTTATATAACTTAGTGAATAATGGATATAATGGTAATACAAGTTCTTGCTGAAGTGTTCTCAGGTCATTGTTACTAATTCCGTCTCCTCCCTGTGCTTTGTTTCGATCCAGTTTGCACAGTTCTTTTTCAATATAATCTAATTTGATTCCAATATCTGGGATTATCTTGATGTCACTATGACAAGTTATCACCCCTTTTCTGGAGCTCAACTGTTTTGCATAAGATTTTGTAAACATCTCTATAATCTGTTGAGTCTCAGAATACATTTTAGAGTCTGCACAGTTTAATCAATTTGTGTCTCTTTACTCTTTCCATATCTTATCTATAAAAATATTTCCTACTATGCTCAATATCTTTATAAAAATTTTCTTCAAATTTTTCTTGATTTTGCCTTGCACTAAGCTTAATCTGTTTGTCCAGCTTGCTTATTTCAGTTTTCAAAGTCGATCTCCCTTCCATTTCTTATATTTTCTCTCTCTCAACTTAATCAGACATCTTGTTCTTATGGGAATGTATTCCCTGATGTTGTATGCCTAGATTCTCATGTTAAATATTTTTTTTTTATTTTTTTGCACTCAATTTACCTTTTAAACCTTTCCACATTCTGTCTACACTTTTTCCACTGAACACCTCACTCCAGTTAGTTTTACATACAGTTTTGCTTTCATATAATCTGTAATTAACCTTCTGTGCATTGGTTTAGATTTCAGTTTGGCAGAAATATCTAGCAACAAATTAACCTTTATAACCCCATGATCACTGCACATCAACATCAGTAGAACTTGACTTGAAGTAACAGTGATTTATTTGGGAACACAAACAATATCTAGTATGTTCTGTCCCCGGTGGATATTTTTACAATCTGAAGCAATTGTTGTTCCTGAATATACGTTGTAAATAATTTCCTTACTAACACTGTTGAATCAATATTATTCCAGTCTGTTTCTGGTAAACTTAAGTCCCCAGCTAATATTATTCTTCCCTACTGTGTTTCATGCAACAATGTATGAATTCCTCTAGGTCAATTGCACTTGAATTTGGTGGTCTATAAACTCCAACAATTGTTATATGTTCCAGGATTGTCTTTATTGTGTTGGTATTACCAGTGAGCATGTAATAATCACAGGTCTCATAGCTTGAGTTCTCTGGGAGGGGGGGGGGTGAAGATAAGTGAAGGCTGCTAGCCTAGCCAGATAGGATTTTGTAGATAATTCTTATCATTTGTAAATATTAATACAAGCCACAGGCTTGTTCTCTTAAATATGAAAAGGCTGTATTAGATGTGAAACTGCAAAATTGTAACAGTGCACTCTGCTGTAACAAAGCTGATAAGTCAAGCATTGTGAAATTCTTTGATCTAAAACTCGGAGCCGAGATGTCTCGAGGGAAGCATTCTGCCTATTGTTTTGAGGCCAGAGTTAATGGCTAGAATTTAAATGTATAATTTATTTTATTGCTCTGGCTTCCTGACCAGCTTCCTGCATGTGCAAGATAACAAAATAAATGTTAAAAATGTAAATGTTGAGCTTCTGTTAGCCTGGGAAAGTACAGTTGTGTACACTTACCATAAATGTGGATGTTCAAGTGTATTCACTGTTGCAGTCATTACATTTAGGAAATCTGCTGGCAGGTTGCCCTCAGTCGGCCTGATTAACAAAGTCTTGGGTCCTGCATTGGTTGCTGTCCCTTCGTCCATGACATCAGGTTATCAGGGGTATAAAACATGCAGCCGACGCCATTACATCAGTTTTCCTTGCCCCAGATGTCAAGTGCCCCCCTAATGGGGAGCAAATAAACATAAAAACACAAAGGTTATACCTCCAACAAAAAGCAAATACACCAAAAAGACTTTTAAGCATAGTAAAGGAAAGTAGAGGTATAGCCAGAAAAAGTTAGGGGGCTGGAGGGCAGGTAACCAGGACTGCAACAGTGAATACACTCTAACATCTACATTTATGGTAAGTGTACACAACTGTACTATGTTCTTCCTGTTTCACTGTTGCAGTCATTACATATGGGTAGATTCCCAAAGCTATGGTTGGGAGGAGGAGTTTATACAGCATTAGGGCCAGATATAAGGCCCTGCTAGACAACAGTGGCAAAGCCAGCTCTGGATTTACAGAAAATTGGTAAATGATAATGCTTGGTGAAAGTATGTACAGAGCTCCAGGTAGCAGCTTCTATGATGTCCCTGGTAGGAACACATCTGAGAAAGGCTGCAGAAGTAGATGCA
The DNA here is from genome assembly GCF_019279795.1 of Protopterus annectens. Classification (NCBI taxonomy): domain Eukaryota; kingdom Metazoa; phylum Chordata; order Ceratodontiformes; family Protopteridae; genus Protopterus; species Protopterus annectens. Next base: position 47,155,206 of record NC_056729.1, read on the forward strand.
GCCCTGGTGGAGTGAGATCTGATCCCCAGGGGGATAGTTTTTCCATGGTGCTTATAGCAGAAATGAATGCAATGGCTTATCCACTTAGAAATGGTTTGTTTTTAAACAGCCTTCCCCTCTGCCCCCGCAGCAAATGCTACCAGCAGTCGTTCAGATTTTCTTCAAGATTTGGTCCTGTCCAAGTAAAATCTAAGTTGTCTGTGCACATCCAAGGAATGCAGAACCCGTTCCCCTTTGTTCTGTGGAATGGGAAAGAAGGTTGGCAAATGAATGGACTGATTAAGAGCCACACTGGATACCACCTTGGGCATGAAGGATGGCTTGGTTCTGAGAGATACCTTGTCCGCATGAAAGATGATGAAAGGCTCCACTGCCATAAGGGCCTGTAATTCAGATATCCTTCTAGCTGGAGTGATTGCTAGAAGGAAGGCTGTTTTCCAAGAAAGAAATTTTAAGTCTGCAGTAGCAGCTGGCTCGAAAGGAGGTAGAACAAGTTTCTCCAAAACAAAGTTAAGGTCCCAGGCAGGGGTTGGAGCTCTCCTGGGTGGTCTCAAGTTTTTTGCCCCTCTGAGATGCTGCTTGAGCAGAGGATAAGAGAAGAGTGGAGGTTCTGTGTTATAATGAGCTGAAATAGCTGAGGCGTGGATTTTAATGGAGGAAAAAGACAGGCCCTTGTGAAGCATCTCAGTTAAGTATTGCAAAATCTGAGGTAAACTGGGTGCTGCTGTGCTCATCCCTTGAGACTGGTTCCAGGCAAAGAATCTTTTCCATTTGTCAGCATAAGATTTTCTAGTACTAGGTCTCCTTGCCTCCAAGATGAAATCCATCACAGGTTTGCTGAGGGATGATAAGGGTGAATTTAAGCGATTAGCCATGCTGCAAGGTTCAATGTTGGAAGCTGAGGGCGCAGAATTTGGTTCTCGTGCTGTGACAGCAGGGAAGGTGTCTGAGGCGGGTACCATGGAGATAATTGTGACACACTGCACAGGAGGGGGTACCAGTGTTGGCGCGGCCAGTCTGCAGCAATAAAGATCATCCTTGGTTTGACTTTTAGTAGAACTTTGGAGAGCAGAGGCAGTGAGGGGAAGGCGTAGACTGATAGGTGTTTCCAGCTGAAGGACAGAGCATCCACTTTCCAGGCTTGTTTTTGGGGAGTCCTTGTGTAAAACTTGTCCAACTGATAGTTATGGGGGGAGGCAAACAGATCCATGTCTGGGCTCCTCCATTCACTTGTTAACATGTTGAAAATCCTTGGTTCCAGTTTCCACTCGTGTGGGTCCATGAGGTCTCTGCTTAGTCCATCTGCCAGTGCATTCAGTTTTCCTGGCAGGAATTGAGCTTGTAGGTGCACTTGGTAGCTCAAGGCTGTGATCCACAATGCCATGGCTAATCTGCAGAGAGGGTAGGAATGTGTACCCCCCTGTTTGTTTATGTACCATATAACTGTGGTGTTGTCCGTCTTTACCATTAGTTGTCCTGGAAGAATGTAGTCCTTGAAGGCTGTCAGAGCATTCTGTACAGCTAACATTTCTTTTTGATTGACATGTAGGTGCATTTGATTTGGGTTCCAGTTACCCTGAATGTATTTCCCTGCCAGGTGAGCCCCCCAATGCATAGTCTGAATCATCTGTAGCTATGGTTTGGGCAGCAGGGGGTAGCGTGATTGGTAGTCCCTTGTTTTGGTGGCAGGCCTCTGCCCACCATAGGAACTCCAGGTGTAGGCAAGGTATGATAGGAATCATTGTTTCCAGGCTGTGATAATGTTGACTCCATAGACGTTTTAGATACTACTGTAGATTCCTCATATGCAGCCTTGCACATGGAATTAGAAAGAATGCAGGAGGCCATGAACCCCAAGGCTTGCAATATTTGTCTTGGAGATAGCAGGGTTTTTGTGACCACTTGTTTGTAGCAAGTTACCAAATGAATTTGCTTTTTTGGCGTGAGGAAAGCCATCTGGGCAGTTGTATTTAAGCTTGCACCCAGGAATGTAATTTGTTGACAGGGTACCAGTTGTGATTTCTTTTAGTTTATGTTGTACCCAAGACAAGTTAGAAACCTTTTTACAAATGCCAGTTGATTTAAAAGTATACCCTGGTTTTCTGCCTGAATTAGACAATCGTCCAGGTATGGATATATTTGAATATTTCTTTGCCTGCAAAATGTAATAACTGGAGCCAGGCACTTTGTGAATACCCTGGGCGCAGTAGACAAGCCAAAGGGCAGTGCAGAGAACTGATAATGAGAGTAAGCCTGCTTTGAAGCGTAGATATCTTCTGCAAGATTCCCTGATTGGGATGTGCAGATATGCTTCTTTTAAATCTAGTGTTGCCAACCAGGCTTCTTTGCCTAATTGGTGAAGAGTCAGCATCTTGAATTTTGGAATCTCCAGAAAGGTGTTTAGAGTAGACAGGTCCAGGATTGGTCGCCATGATTTGTCTTTTCTGGATACCAGAAAAAGCCTGGAGTAGAAACCTTGTCCCTTTTCCTCTTCTGGTAACATCTGAATAGCCCCCCCATGCTTAAGAGGGAAAGTACTTGTTTTTGAGCCTCTGCCTACTGATTTGGGGGCATGTCTGGCCACCCATTTGGTGTTGGCAACATGTGGAAATGAAATCTGTATCCCTGGGACACTATATTTAAAACCCATTTGTCCTGGGTTATGAGTTCCCAGTTCTTTGCATGAAGAGAAATCTTTCCCCCCAAAAGGGCAGTCAAAAAATACGTGCTTGGGAATTATAAAAGGAAGTCACTGAGACTGTTTACCATAGGGGGTGTCTTGTTATTTCCAGATGTGGAAGTGGAGGCCCCCCCACTGCTTAGTTTTGAGTGTCCCCTGGGACTGAAACCTGGGGTTTTTGCTGTGTCTGGGTTTGGCTTGAGAGGACCTGGAAGGGACTGAAAAGGGCCAATTCTTAGTAGGCCAGTGCCTACTAAATCTTGGAGGTTGCACTTGTAAAACATCTTTAACAGTTTGCATAGATTTAGCTTTAGCTTCCATCTTTTTAAAAACTTCTTCAGCCTTGTTGCCAAACAGGCAGTCCTGATTTAAAGGAGCATGCAAAAATTTAGCTTTAACATGATCAGGCAAAGATTGCTCCTTAAGCCAAGCATGCCTTCTAAACACAGACCCAGTAACAGCAGCCCTGCAAGAGGCCTCTAAAGAATCAAAACTACATTACAAAGTATGTTTTCCAACTTGTTCAGCAGAATGCATTAAATCCTGTAAATCTTTATTTTTCACACAGTCAGGAATCAGCATCATTTTCTGTTTAAGCAGTCTAATAATATGCTGTTGATATTTTAACATACGAAATTGGCAGTTTAAAGCTCTGGTTGCCAAGGTTGCAGAAGTATAAACCTTTTTACCCCCATCTATCTAGCACCCTGGAATCTCTATCAAAAGGGGTAGGATATTTAGCAGTAGACGCCTTAATGCCCTTGGGCCCCTGAGAAATAGTCTCTGGATCCACAACAGGATTTTTGAAAAGGAAGTTATGTGACTCAGGAACCCTGTAGTATCTGTCAGGTTTACTAGGAGCCAAACTGGATTCCGAGAACACATCATCAACAATGTCTAGTACAGGAGGTATAGCCAAAGGCCTATGCTGAGGTAGAAGAAGGAAATCCTTAAGCCTTTTTTTTTTTAATCAGAAAATTCCTGGCTTTCCCAGTGGAAATGCTCCCTTAAAGTATGTAATGTTTCCCCAAAGGAAAAATCCTCAGGAGGGAAAGCAGAGGGAATGGAATCCTCTGCATCAGAATCCTCATAAGTAGGTATGGACAAACCCAGGTCATCAGAAGAGTCAGTGGAAACAGAATCCTGATCAGAAGAATCATAATCAAGCAAAGCCCTAGGCCTCTTGGGGGGGGTTTGACTACTCCTGATTAGAATAATTAGGTCTTCAGCCATTTTTATCATTTGTTTTTTAGGCATGGTGGCCAGAGCATGTGGCCTAGGCGTCGTTTTTTTAGACATGGATTGAGATTTAGGCCTTAGTAATGAAGGCGGTGTAGATTTAATATGCAAGTCTGTAGGCCTGAATACACCCTCAGAAGCCAGTGCCTGCACAGTGGCTCCGGACCCATCCAAGGTAGAGACATACTCGGGTTCCATAGTTGAAGTATCTCGCGGCATACCGGACTCCGAATGGGTCTCAGTAGAGGCCTACAAATCAGAAGTAGCGGGCATCAGGGGCTGCGAAAGTGCCTCACTGAGTACCGGCGAACTGGTGACTGGCTTAGGAGAAGCGTCATCGGCAGTTTTGGACCTTGGCGGCCTGTGTCTGTCTTTATTTTGCGTTTTTTCGGAATCCCGGTAGTCGATGGCTAACCGATGGCATTTCTGGATAATTAAACCGAGAACCGAAATATTTAGAGGCAAAAATATACAGATGATGGATAGTGCGCTGATTAAATAAAGCAAAAAACCGACAAGAAAGGTACTTCGTTGTCAGGGCCTAGGCAAGGAATACAGTACGAATGAAAATCTTTATGAGGTATTTGCTTTCCACAAGTAATGCAATTAAGTTTTACTGACATCAGTAAGGAGCAAGAAAGAGTTTCCACCAACGGGGTACTTAGCTTTAAGTTGAAGACTTCGGTTCTGAAATTTGAAAATTTCAGGAGTCGGCCGACCGGGACTTGCGAACTGCTTCTGCTTCGGGCATCGCATGGCAAGAAAGACTGATGTAATGGCATTGGCTGTATGTTTTACACCCCTGACGACCTGACGTCATGGAAGAAGGGACAGCAACCGACGCAGGACCCAAGACTTTGTTAATCAGGCTGACTGAGGGCAACCTACCAGCAGATTACCCAAGTGTAATGACTGCAACAGTGAAACACAAAGAACATCCAGAAAGAAATGATGTAATCTGAAATGAATCAGTGGTACTGTGTTATCAATTTAAGGAGGGAAACAATGAGGGTATTTGAGCATTTGTCTTGAGAAAGTACAGTTATGTACACTTACCATAAATGTAGATGTTTGAGTGTATTCACTGTTGCAGTCATCACATTTGGGTTATCTCTGCCAGGGTACCCCTCAGTCGGCCAAAATACCAGAGGCTTTGTATTTCTGCGTCAGTTGCTGTCACTTCAGGACAGATGTCAGGTCGTCAGTGGTATAAAAACAGGCAGCCGACGCCATTACATCAGTTTTTCTTGCCCTAAATGTCAGAAGCCCCCCATAAGAAGCTAGGTTATGGTGGAAGAACAGCACCAGTAAAAAGTAAATACCAAAAATTCCTTGTGAGGAGAGAGAGACAAGGGGGATGGAGGGAGGGAAACAGGACTGCAACAGTGAATACACTCGAACATCTACATTTATGGTAAGTGTAAACAACTGTAGTATGTTCTTCGTGTTTCACTGTTGCAGTCATCACATTTGGGTAGACTCCCAAAGCAGAAGAAAAGGGTGGAGGTAGTCAAGAAGACTGGGGGCTGGCCAGGATGCCCTGCAAGACTGCAGTGGCAAAGCCTGCCCTAGATTTGGAGAAGATAGGCAGGTGGTAATGCTTGGTGTAGGTATGAACAGAAGTCGATGTTGCAGCCTCCAGGATGTCCCTGGTGGGGACCCCTCTGAGGAAAGCTGCAGAGGTGGAGGTTGCTCTGGTGAAATGTGTCCTGACCCCCTTGGGGGGAGGTTTTCCCTGATGTTTGTAGCAGAAATGGATGCAAAGTGCTATCCATTTGGAAACTGTTTGTTTGGATATGGCCTTGCCCTCTGCTCCTGCAGCAAAGCTGACTAGCAATTGATCAGGTTTTCTAAAAGATTCAGTCCTGTCTAGGTAGAATCTGAGCTGTCTGTGAACATCTAGAGAGTGCAGAATCCTGTCCCCCTTGTTTTGTGGGCTAGGGAAAAAAGTGGGCAAATGAATGGATTGGTTGAGAGCCACACTGGACACCACTTTTGGCATGAAGGATGGGTTAGTCCTGAGGGAGACCCTGTCAGCATGGAAAATGGTGAATGGCTCTACACCCATAAGTGCTTGTGGCTCTGATACTCTTCTAGCTGAAGTGATGGCCAGAAGCAAGGCTGTCTTCCAAGACATGAATTTTAACTCTGCTAAAGCTGCAGTTTCAAAGGGGGGGCAGGGTGAGCTTTTCCAACACAAAGTTTAGGTCCCAAGCAGGGGTAGGAGCTCTTCTGGGTGGCCTCAAGTTGTTAGCCCCTCTTAGGAACTGTCTGATGAGAAGGTGTGGGAAAAGAGGTGGCTCTGTGCTGAAATGAGCAGAGATGGCAGAGACATGAATTTTAATAGGAGAAGGGTAGACCCTTGTGTAGTAGGTCTGCCAGGTAATCCAGGATGAGAGGTAGGGTGGACTGTGCAATTCCGGCTCCCTTACCCTGGATCCAGGTGCAAAACCTTTTCCACTTGTCAGCATAAGACTTTCTAGTGCTGGGGCGTCTGGCCTCATGTATAACATCTAGAACTTGTTTGCTTAGACTGGCAGCTTGAGAAGAGGTCTGGGAATAAGCCAGGCTGCCAGACTGAGAGCCTGCAATTGGGGATGCATGAATTCTCCATTCCTCTGGGTCAGAAGTGTTGGGATCTGAGGTAGGTGCCATGGTGGCAGGGGTGACAGGCTGCATATTAGTTGGTACCAGTGCTTCCATAGCCAGTCTGGGGCAATCAGGATTGTCCTCAGTTTTTCCTCCCTTATTTGATCAGTACCCTTGAAATGAGTGGTAGAGGGGGAAATGCATAGACCGAGAGGTTTACCCACTGGAAGGATAGAGTATCCACTTTCCAGGCCTTGCTGTGAGGTTCCCTGGTGCAGCCTTTGCTGAGCTGGTGATTGAAGTGGGAGGCAAAGAGGTCTACCTTCAGTGCGCCATTTCTGGGTTACAAGGGTGAAGGTTCTTTGGTCTAACAGGTCTCTGCTTAGGTAAAAAGTAAAAAATAAAAAGTAAAAAATGCACCAAGATAACACACAGCAAACGTTTAATCACAGCAAAGTACAAAGTGGTAAACGCTTTCACAACCAAAGTTGCTTCATCAGACACCACAGTAAAAAATGCACAGGTTTAAATAGAGATTCTAAAATGCCAATTAATCAATAAAAATCACACAATGATTAAGTAGCAGTGAAAAACAATTAAGCCTCATGCTCAAACTAAAAAAAAGCATTGCTTAAAAACATTGTACAAGAAGGAATCAAATACTATACATGAGAAAGCACTTAAAAAACTTATAAAATCATTATAAAACATGGAAAAATTAAATAGAATACTTGGAAACTAATAGTTAAATACATTAGACTAATTTTCAAAGAACTTAGCTAATCTTAATGCTTGAGATGTCTAGCCTTTAAAAAAGGGACCAATGAAGTAGTAGCATTCAAACCAGGATACTTTTCAGCATTAAGTTTCAAAATGCACTTCTGTTCATGTCCCTCTGTGATATTCTCAATGTCACCACCTCTGGGGTTTCTATGAATATGTTGTAGAACAAAGGACTTAAAGGAACAGGGTATATGGCCTACCAAAAATACACAAAAATTTGTTATCTCCACCCATGCGTCCTATTGTTTCAGGCACTGGGTGGTGTACTGAACCTCTCTCTATTTATGTACAGGGATATTTGCATGGTTTGTTGGCAAACTGCCATGCAATATTGAAGGATACAAAGATGTTTTTACAAAGGCTTCATGATAGAATGGAAAGTGTTGATGTTAATGAGAATTTTGTCCTTGTTACATTAGACATTGAATCCTTATTCACTAGTATACCTAACAGCTGGGGTGTTGACAGCATTAGGGATTTTCTTTATGTGAATAAGTGTTTCACCAACACTAAGATACAGTTGATTTGTAGTCTCTTAGAGATTATCCTAGAGAACAACATTGTTATGTTCCAGGAGCAATTCTTTTTGCAGAAAGTTGGCGTGGCCATGGGCACTGCATGTGCAAATAGCTACGCCAACTTGGCTTTGGTCAGCTGGGAAGAGCAAAATGTGTTGTCAAACAATAATCCATTCTTTGGACAAATACTTTGGTACGTCCGCTTTGTGGATGACGTGTTTATGCTGTGGAGAGGCTCTGGTATTGATTTGGCACAGTTTGTGGAATATTTGCATTCAACTACTGATTTTTTAAGGTTCACTTACCATAGTTCCAATACTGACATCAGTTTCCTTGATGTGCAGATTAGTAAATCTGTTTTAAATAGTCTTTGCAGTAATATTTATTTTAAACCCACTAGAAAAAATACTCTTTTGTACAAATCTAGTATGCACCCTAGACACGTTCCTAGGAACGTGCTCAAGGGTCAGGTTTTTAGAACACTGCGACTGCATAGCAGAGATGAAGATGCAGTAGTTGCCCTATCTAATTTAAAAACAGAATTTTTACATAGGGGATACTCGCTTGCAGACATTGAACAGACTATCTCTAATGCCTGGAGGCTGAGAAGCACTAGATGTAAACCTTACTTTAATGCTGGTGATGCTGTTGACAATACAAGATATACTAACAGAACTAGTAATGATTTTAGAGTGGTGTTACAGTTTTCCAGTAACATCAATCAATACTTAGATGTAGTCAAAAAGCATTGGTATTTGCTACAAGAAGTGCCTGGACTGGTAGACAAGGTCAGACATTCTCCTATTTTTAGTTTTAGAAATAATAAATCCCTTAAACAACATCTATGTCATGGTGAATTATCTAGAACTATTATTAGATCCAATCGGCATGGTACTTTTCCATGCAGGAATTGCAGTGCTTGTCAATTTATATATAGCAAAAATAAATATGTACATCCTACTAGGAAATTTTCTTTGTACACTAGTCAATACACTGATTGCAGATCTACAGATGTGGTCTATTATTGTTTTTGTGTACAATGTCCTGCTTTTTATGTAGGAAAAACAAATAGAATGCTTAAAGATCGTATTCTAGACCACCTAAGAGATATTAGTAATAATAAACCATCAAATGCTCTAGCCAATCATGTTATGTCCAATGGCCGTTCTCATTCCTTTATGTTCTTTGTTCAACAACATATTCATAGAAACCCCAGAGGTGGTGACATTGAGAATATCACAGAGGGACATGAACAGAAGTGGATTTTGAAACTTAATGCTGAAAAGTATCCTGGTTTGAATGCTACTACTTCCTTGGTCCCTTTTTTAAAGGCTAGACATCTCAAGCATTAAGATTAGCTAAGTTCTTTGAAAATTAGTCTAATGTAATTAACTATTAGTTTCCAAGTATTCTATTTAACTTTTTCCTGCCTAGTATTTTTCCATGTTTTATAATGATTTTATAAGTTTTTTTAAGTGCTTTCTCATGTATAGTATTTGATTCCTTCTCATACAATGTTTTTAAGCAATGCTTTTTTTAGTTTGAGCATGAGGCTCAATTGTTTTTCACTGCTACTTAATTATTGTGTGATTTTTATTGATTAATTGGCATTTTAGAATCTCTATTTAAACCTGTGCATTTTTTACTGTGGTGTCTGATGAAGCAACTTTGGTTGTGAAAGCGCTTACCACTTTGTACTTTGCTGTGATTAAACGTTTGCTGTGTGTTATCTTGGTGCATTTTTTACTTTTTACCTTTCATTTGGATTTATTTCTGCACCAAGGTTTTACCCAACACGGTTTCTTTGGTTTTCTGTTTCAGGTCTCTGCTTAGGTTGTCTGCAAGAGAGTTTAGAGAACTTGGCAGGAATTGTGCTAACAGGTGTAGTTGCATGGCTGAGCCATGTGCCAAAGGGTCATAGTGAGCCTGCACAGAGGATAAGAGTGAGTCCCTCCCTGCTTGTTGATGTACCACATCACCGCAGTGTTGTCCGTTTTGATCAGCAGAGGCCCCAGGAAAAGTAGGGATCTGAAAGCTGTCAGGGTGCGCTGAAAAGCTAGCATCTCTTTTTGGTTGATGTGCAGATGTATTTGATTTGAGCTCCGTAGGCCCTGAATGCACCTGCAGTCCAGATGTGCACCTCAAGCACAGTCTGATGCATCTGTGGTGAGGGTCTGGGTGGCGTGGGGTAATGAGTAGGCAAGTCCCTTGTTGTGGTAGCATGCTGCTGCCCACCAAAGAAAATCTTTCCTTAGGCAAGGTATCAGTGGTATCATATCAAGAGCTTCCAGGTCTTGAGAGTGCGGATACCAAAGGCTTTTTAGGTAGCATTGTAGTTTCCTCATATGCAATCTGGCATACAGAATGCAAGAAGCCATGAACCCTAGAGCTTGCAGGATTTTTCTTGCGGATAACTGGGCGCTGGTGGCTAGTTGAGAGAAGCAGGTTGTCAGGTAGGTTTGTTTTTCTGGTGTAAGGAATGCCATCTGGGATGCTGTGTCCAGGTTTGCTCCCAGGAATACAATTTTTTGAGTGAGTACTGGTTTTGATTTTTTTCATTGATAGTATACCCCAGGGAGTTCAGTAGGTCATTTACAAAGGTCAGGTGCTTTATTAGCTTTTCCTGACTGTCTGCCTGAATCAGGCAGTCGTCTAAGTATGAATGAATTTGAATATTTCTTTGCCTGCAAAAAGCAATGGCGGGAACCAGACATTTTGCGAAAACTGTGGGAGCAGTGGATAAGCCAAAGGGAAGCACAGCAAAGTGAAAGTGCAGTGATCCTGCTCTGAAACGTAGCTATTTCTTGCATGACTCCCTGATTGGGATGTGTAGGTAGGCCTCTTTTAGTTCTAGTGTGGCTAACCAAGCATCCTTGGAAAGCAAAAAAGAAGCTGCTGGAGGGTGAGCATTTTGAATTTTAGTATCACCAGAAAGGTGTTTATAATACATAGTTCGAGGATGGGGTGCCATGTGCCCTCTTTTCTGGGTACCAGAGTAGAAACCTTGGCCTGTCTGTCCTGCAGGAAAGTACAGTTTTGTACCTACCATAAATGTAGATGTCCGAACTGGATAGCATCTGCAGTCATAACAAATGGGTTGTCCTGTCGTCAGGCAGCCCTTCGGTCGGCCGGATTCCAAAGTCTGGGTCCGGCTTCGGCTGATGTCGCACTTCACCCGACGTCATCTCTGCTGGTCTTCGGGTATAAAGGCATCAGCCGACGCCATTTTCCTCAGTGTTTCTTGCCCCAGATGCCAATTGCCCTCTTGGAAAGCTAAATTTTGGATAAATGCCAATGTTTCCAAAATAGTAGAAGGCAAACACAAAAATAAACATGTATGTACATATATACAAACAAATACACCATAAGAGACCCCCCCCCCCCCAGCTAGCTATTAGGAGGATAAATACCCTAGGAGTACCGCAGAGGGGAAGGAGGGAGGGTAATCCTGACTGCAGATGCTATCCAGTTCGGACATCTACATTTATGGTAGGTACAAAACTGTACTATGTCCTTCATGGATGCATCTGCAGTCATAACAAATGGGTAGAATACCATAGCCAAACTAGGGGAGAAGGAATAATAATTATGGTGTAGTCAGAATCCCTTGCAGTACAGCAGTGGCAAACCCTGCTCGGGATCTAGAATATAGAGGTAAATTATAATGCTTGGCAAATGTATGCACGGAGGTCCAAGTAGCCGCCTCAATAATATCCTTGGTTGCCACTCCTCTTAAGAAAGCTGTGGTAGTGGCTGTAGCCTTTGTAGAATGAGGTCTTATGTTCTGTGGAATTGGTTTTCCATGGTAGGAGTAACAGAATCTTATGCAATTTCCTATCCATTTGGAGATTGTCTGTTTGGAAATTGCTTTTCCTTCCCTTCCTGTTGCATAGGCTACAAAGAGCTGGTCAGTTTTCTGTTACCTTTGGTTCTGTCCAGGTAGTAGCGTAACTGTCTATGTACATCCAAGGTATGCATTATTCTTTCACCTCTGTTTTGTGGATTGGGAAAGAAGGTAGGTAGGTGGATTGCCTGGTTTAAAGACACTCTGGATACCACCTTAGGCATAAATGTAGGATTAGTTCTCATGGACACCCTATCTTGATGGAAGATTAGGAAGGGTTGCACTGCCATTAAGGCCTGTAGTTCCAAAACCCTCCTTGCTGAAGTAATAGCCAGTAGGAAAGCAGTTTTCCATGACAGGTGTTGTAGATCTGCTGTTGCTGCTGGTTCAAGCGGAGGGAGTGTCAACTTTTCTAGTACAAAATTCAAGTCCCATGCTGGTAATGGTGGTTTCCTAGGAGGTTTTACATTCTTGATCCCTCTGAGGAACTGCCTGAGTAGAGGATGTGAAAAGACAGGAGGATCAAAGCTGTATTCTGCTGAAATAGCTGATGCATGTATCTTGATGGAGGAATAGGACAGGCCTGTATGTAGAAGCTCTGCCAAGTACTCCAGAATGTTAGCAATATCTATGTTCGACACGTCTTTTCCTCTTTCAGTACTCCAAATGACGAACCTTTTCCATTTTCCTGCATAGTTCTTTCTTGTTGAAGGTCTGCGGGCTTCAAGGATAATGTCTTTAACCCTTTGTGAAAGGTCTGGGTTAGCTACTGCTATGTGATGTTCCAGGCAGTCAGTTGCAAGGTTTTAGGTTTGGATGTATGATGTTGTAGTTGTTCTGAGTTAACATCAAAGGCATCAGGGGTATTGACCACATTTTCTCCCGAGACATGCTCCTCAGCAATGGGTACCAGTGTTGTCTTGGCCAGTTCGGAGCTATCAGAATTATCCTTGGACGTTCCTCTTTGATTTTCAGTAGTACCTTGTGCATCAAGGGAAGAGGTGGAAATGCATATGCTGTCAGGCCTTTCCAGCTGAAGGATAGAGAATCCACCTTCCATGCAAGTGGGTGGAATGTCCTTGTACAGAATTTTTTGAGCTGGTGATTTTGTGGGGAAGCGAATAGATCTATTTGTGGCATTCCCCATTTCTTTGTGATGGCCTTGAAGATGTCCGGGTGTAGCATCCATTCGTGAGCATCCGAGGTGGTTCTGCTTAAAATGTCTGCTAGGGTGTTCTCTTTTCCCGGTACAAATATTGCCTGTAACTGGATGTTGTAGCTGAGAGCCAGATTCCAAAGGTCCAAAGTCATTCTGCATAGGGGGTAAGAATGAGTGCCTCCCTGTTTGTTAATGTACCACATGACTGTGGTGTTGTCTGTCCTTATCAAATGGCCTTCTTTGAGGAATGGTCTGAATTTTTGGATTGCCAGTTTTACTGCCAGCATTTCTTTTTGGTTTATGTGCAGGTGCAGCTGGTCCTGAGTCCACAGTCCTTGTACGCATTTGTCCAGCATGTGTGCCCCCCATCCTAGGTCTGAGGCATCCGTTGTGATGGTTTGGTTTGCTCGAAAGTTGTGGAAGGGTAAGCCTGGGTTTGACTGGCATGCCCGAGCCCACCATAGGAACTCCTGTTTTAAGCATGGGAGTAGTGGTATTTCTGTTTCTAAGCTGTGCCTGTGTTGAGACCATAAATTCTTTAGGTACCACTGTAACTTTCTCATATGCAGTCTGGCAAGTGGGACCAAGATTATGCATGATGCCATGAAGCCCAAGGCCTGCAGAACTTTTCTTGCTGTTAGTTTGTTCTGCTTTGTTAATGCCAAGAAGTAAAGAGGAGCTCTTTTGTTTTTCTGCAGTTAGGAATGCCATCTGTTTTACTGTGTCCAATTCTGCCAAGAATGTTCTTGTCTGGGATGGTATCAGCCTTGACTTTTGTAAATTGACTGTGTATCCCAGGGCTTGTAGCAAGTAAATGACCCTTTGTAAATCTGTTGTCAGCTTGCTTTTGTTGTCCGCTTGTAACAGGCAGTCGTCCAGGTATGGATAAATTTGGATTCCCTGTACTCTGCAGTGAGCGATTACTGATGCCAGGCATTTTGTGAATACTCTGGGCAGTAGATAAGCCAAAGGGCAATGCTGAGAATTGATAATGCTCTGATCCTGCAAGAAATCTGAGGTATCTTCTGCAATTTGGTCGAATGGGGACGTGCAGGTATGCCTCCTTGAGATCTAGAGTTACCAGCCAACACTCCTTGCCCAGCATGGGAAGAAGTTGCTGTAGGGTCAGCATTTTGAATTTTGGGACAATGATGTATGTGTTTAAGATGGACAGGTCGAGAATAGGTCTCCAGTTTTTCCTCTTTTCTTGGAACTAGGAAGAGTCTGGAGTAGAATCCTTTGCCCTGTTCTGTTATTGGTACCCTTTCCACAGCTCTCATCTTTATTAATTCCGCTATCTGGTGCAGGGCTTCTATTTTTTGATTTGGGGGCAGGTTTGGCATTCCTCTTTTTACTGGTAAAGTGTGGAAGTGGAACCAGTAGCCTTGGTCTATGGTTTGCAAAATCCACTTGTCTTTTGTAATATAGTGCCAATTTTTCGAGAATAAGGCTAACTTTCCGCCTAATGGTACTGCTATTTGCTCCCTGGTAGGCGGAGTCAGAGCCAAGTCACTGTGATTGTCCTGTTGCAGTGGCAGTGGTTGCGTCTGTGCCTCGGTTATTGCCTTGCCATTGTCGTCCTCTGTAGGCACCTCCTCTGGATTGATTTCTGCCCCTAGAGCGTCTGTTCCTGCCCCTTTGTGATCTTGTGGAGTCAGGAAAGGACCAATTTTTGGCAGGCCAGTTCCTGCTAAACCTTGGGGGCTGAACCTGTAGGAAATCTTTAACTGTTTGTACAGATTTTGCCTTCTCTTCCATTTTCTTCATTACCTGATGGGCAGGTTCCCCAAATAGACTGGCCTTATCCATAGGAGCATCCAATAGCTTAGCTTTAACATGATCCGGCAAGACCTGTTCTTTCAACCATGCATGCCTTCTTATCACTGTGCCAGTCATGGCTGATCTAAATGAAGCCTCCAGTGCATCATAGCCACATTTTAAAGAATGGTTACTAACCTGTTGGATGTTATTCACCATTTCTAATACATATTTCTTATCTAAAGATTCATCAGAGGACAGCTTTTTAATTAACTGATCAAGCATAAACTCTTGGTATTGGATCATGTGAAACTGACAGTTTAAAGCTCTAGCTGAGAGAGTAGCAGAGGTGTAGACTTTTTTCCCCCATCTCTCTAAGGACCTGGATTCCCTTTCAGAGGGAATAGGGTTTTTTGCTGTGGTCGAGGCTACTGCCTTAGGTCCTGGGATATAGTTTCGGGGTCTGCAAGTGGGGCCTTGTATAGGTGGTGATGAGTGTCTGGCACCCTGTAAAATCTATCTGGTTTAGCAGGGGCTGGAGGTAAAGAATCAGGTGCAGTGCAGACATCATTAAATGCATCGTCCACAACAGATAGGACAGGAGGTATAGCTAAGGGCCTATGTTGTGGTAAGTGCAGAAAAGTCCTAAGCCTTTTTCTTGAATCTGAGAAATCTTGTCCCTGCCATTGGAATTGTTCTCTCATGGCATGTAAGGTTTCCCCAAAGGAGAATTCCTCTGGTGGAGAGGCAGCTGGAATGGATTCTTCAGCATCTGAATCTTCATAATTGGAAAAAGGAGCCTCTGGCTGGTCTGTAATGTCTGAGTCATCCGCAGAATCATCAGAGGACACAGGCTCGGGGGGCTCTGCTCTAGGTCTCTTTTCTGGGGGCTGAGAGGCCCTGTCTGGGTGAGATTGGGATCCCCTAATTAAGGATATTAAATCTTCTGCGAGAGTAAGCATTTGAGAACTAGAAGTAGGCCTGAGTGAGGATGGTTTAACAGGCACTGATTTAGCTGATTTGGCTGCTTTAGCCCTGGCAAAGGCCTTAATAGACATGGCTGCAGGAGGCCTAGCAGCACCACGTGCTGGAGTAGAGATATCCAAAGGGATGGTGTCTGATAGATCAGTAGGAACCACAGTTGTAGGCAAAATTTCTGAGGCTGATTCAGGTAAGGTAGCAGAAGCCTCAGTTGTAGTCATGGATTCGGCTGAAGATTGACCAGTTTTCTCGGTTTCGGCCGAAACCGAGACACTCGCGGCTTGCTTAACCGTGGTTTCGGCCGAAACCGCGGACCGCGAGTGTCGGTCTTTTTCTTTGCGTTTTTTAACAATTTGGGTAGTCGGAGGATCCGACGGCATAATGTACGCAAAATCTGAGCCGAAAAATTGTTCAGCAAACTCCGACCGACGCCTAAGCGTTCTTCGGTTGAAGGAAGCACAGGCCGAACAGGCTGCTACGTCGTGGTCTGGGCCTAAGCAAGGCAAACAGTAAGAGTGGAAATCTTTATGAGGTATTTGTTTCCCACAAGTTAAACAGTTATTGACTTTTTCTGACATCGGCTGAGGCAAGAAAGAGTCCCCAACAGGGTACTTAGCTTTTTAGAAGTCTTCGAAGTAGTATTCAGTAGTAGTAATCTCTGGATCTGACCGACCGGCACTTGCGAACAGCTTCTGCTTCGGGCGCCACGCGGCAAGAAAGACTGGGGAAAATGGCATCGGCTGATGCCTTTATACCCGAAGACCAGCAGAGATGACGTCGGGTGAAGTGCGACATCAGCCGAAGCCGGACCCAGACTTTGGAATCCGGCCGACCGAAGGGCTGCCTGACGACAGGACAACCCATTTGTTATGACTGCAGATGCATCCATGAAGGACATCATGGTCTATTGCCCTCATAAAGAGGAGGGAAAGGACTTGCTTTTTGGCCTCTGCCTGCTGGTTTGGGGGACGATCTGCGAACCCTTTTGGGGATGGCAGTGTGTGAAAATAAAATTTGTATCCCTGGGACACTATGTTGAGGACCCAGCAGTCGTTGGTAATGGTGGCCCAGTTGCTTGCGTGGAAGGAGAATTTTCCTCCTAGGGGCAAGTGCAGGTGAGCAGAGGGAGGGGATAGAAGTGTAAAGTCATTGTGAGCATTTACCATAAGGGGGTGGCTTAGCACTCCCTGGTTTTGAAGAGGAGGAACTCCATTACTTAGATCTCTGCATTCCCCGGGGCTCTTGTCTGGGAGGCCTGCTTCCCCTTTGTCTGGGCTGAGCTGACCTGGGGGGGTGCAGGAAAGAACCAGTGCTTGGAGGGGCAATGCCTACTGAACCTCGGTGGATGGACCTGTGTTTGCATAGATTTAGCTTTTTCTTCCATATTTTTTAGGACCTCTTCTGCCTTGGTGCCAAATAAGTTGTCTTTGTGCAAGGGTGCGTACAATAATTTGGATTTGACATGGTCTGACAAGGTCTGTTCCTTAAGCCAAGCATGTCTTCTAAGTACAGAACCAGTAACTGCTGCCCTGCAAGATGCTTCTAGGGCATCAAAACCACATTGTAAGGTGTACTTAGTCATTTGACTTGCAGAATGCATTAACTCTTGTAACTCTTTATTTTCTGCACAAACAGGGAAAGAAGATATATATTTTTTGAGGAGTTCCATGGTATGTTGCTGATATTTCAGCATACGGAACTGACAATTTAATACTTGTAATAGCAAGAGCTGCAGAGGTGTATACTTTTTTACCCCATCTGTCTAATGTTTGGGAATCCCTATCTGAGGGGGGTGGGATTCTTAGCTGAAGTTGCTTTGATTCCTTTAGGTCCTTGAGAGATGACTTCGGGATCAGCAGTAGGATTTTTGAAAAGAAAATTGTGAGAGTCAGGGACTCTATAGTATCTGTCAGGTTTCCTGGGAGCAGGAGGGAGGGTGTCGGGGGTCAGACTGGATTCCATAAAGACATCATCCACAACATCAAGGACAGGAGGAATGGCCAGAGGTCTGTGCTGTGGAAGATCTAAGAATTCCTTGAGTCTCTTTTTTTTTTTTTTTTTTTAACTGAAGACAGTCCTGACATTCCCATTGGAAATGCTCCCTTAAAGTATGTAGTATTTCCCCCAAAGGAAACGTCCTCGGGTGGGGAGGCTGAAGGGATGGATTCCTCTGCATCAGAATCCTCATAAGCAGAGAGGTGTTGCATATCTTCATATTCAGATGCATCAGAGTCACCAGACCCCTTGTCAGATAAAACTACTGGGGACAAGTCTCTTTTTCGTATGGAAGGGGTAGTCTGGCTTCCCCTGATAAGCATTATAAGGTCTGCCACCATTTTAAGCATTTGAGACTGAGGCAAGAAAGCAGAGGCCTGAGATTGGGTCTTCGGGTTTTTGGGTGTAATTCGTACCCTGGGCCTTAGAAACAAAGTAGTTTTCAAAATAACTGTAGACGTGAAAGAAGTCGCCAGTCTGTGTAGAGTATCGGCAGTGTGAAGTACTTCCTCAGAAGTCGGTGTCTGCTCAGTGGCTCTGGATCCATCCAAGGTAAAGACATCCGCAGGATCCTTAGTCGAAAAAGAGTCTCGCTTCATACCAGACTCCAAAAGGGTCTCAGTAGCGGCCAGCAAATCCACAGAAGCGGGCATAAGGGGCTGTGAAAGTGCCTCACTGAGGACCGGAGAACTGACTATTAGCTTAACGGAAGCGTTGTCAGCAGTTTTGGACCTGTGCGGTCTGTCTCTGTCTTTATCCTTACGTTTTTTCAGAAGATCGGTTGTCAGATGGATTACCGAAGCCATATCGGAAGTAGAGGACTGAGAGAGAAAATGTCTAGCTACAATAAGGGCCTGATGACATATAGTTCTGGCATTGAACAAAGCACAAAAGCAACAGCCGGGGACATCGTGGTCTGGGCCTAAACAAGTGACGCAGTAGGAATGAAAATCTCGATGTGGTATTTGCTTTCCACAGGCAAGACAATTGTTAACTTTTTCTAACATCGGTTAGAGCAAGAAAAAAGGTTACCCAACATAGTACTTTAGAAGACTTCAGCTTCAGTTCGGAAATGAAAAACTCAGGTAGCGGCCGACCAGCACTCGTGCAAACTGCTTGTGCTTCTGGCTCCTCAGCAAGAAAGACTGATGTAATGGCATCGGCTGTCGATTTTTATACCACTGACGACCTGACGTCAGTCCTGAAGCGACAGCAACTGACACAGAAATACTAAGCCTCTGTAGTTGGGCCGACTGAGGGCTATCCTGGCAGGGATAACCCAAATATGATTGCAACAGTGAAACACGAAGAACATCATCCAAGATCACCAGCAGTGTCTTGCTCTATATGTAAGTTTATTTTAGAACTGTGTTTTCTCTTAGATACAGCAAGGAAATATGAAAATTAGACTAGTTTGTTTTTCTGTGATGTCAGAACTTTTCTACTGTATTATTTTAAGCATTTCTCTGTGATCTCTGAACTCTTGACTAGCACTGTGTAGTAAGAAGTACTGTCTTGTGTTTTTATTATTAAATATTTTAAACCTTTCAACTGTGGCTGTTTTGTGTAGAGATAATTTAATCTCTAAGTGTACATTGCATGTATTTAGTGATATTGTACAAAGCCACTCCAATAGCCATGCTGTTCGGTCACACATACCATTTGGATAATAATATTGCACACTAAAATTGGACACCCTTTCAGAAGGGCCTTTTGGTAGCTGATAAATATTAGTGGGTGGTGGCAAGTGGTACTACCGTATAGTCTGGGTAAAAGGGGCACAGCTGGAGAACCTGTGTCAGCCTTCCCCAGGAGTTTCTGTGTGGTTGTATATAACTCTTATCTCAAAGTGCGTGTGTGTCAGCTATTTGGGCAGTGACACGAAGCACAGGTGGGACAGACAGGTTTGCCCACTAGGCTGAGACATGGACCCTATAGCTGTGCCAGTGGGGAGTCTTACTGGGGACCTGGAGAGAAAGGGAGAAACCAGCCCCAGACTGACTGTGATCTCTGTGTGCTCTGAAGGGAAATTGTACTTTACTGTGTTTTTATTTATTATCCTTTCCCTATATGGACGCCCCTCACTGGTGTTAGGGGGGTGAGGATTGAGGCTCCTTGATTCCTGGGCCAGTGCACTGGTGTCACACCATCTAACAGGGCTGTCAGTTCCCGACTAACAGTAAGAGAATCCTTGTGGATGACATTTTGCATCGACATGAATAAAAATGGATCTGTACACTTCCTTACATTATGGTGTTCCAAGGCTTGTCTCACATCTTCTATTTTTGCTCCTGACAAGCATAACACTATTCAATGTTCATTATCTTCTCTGCAAATATATGTATCAGTTCCTCTAATAAATGAATTTCCAATTACAAGAATATCTTAGCTGGCCAGCTCTGAGGAATCTTCAGCTTATAATACAGTAATATCTGCTCTATCAATATTTATTTATTTATTTAACATTTGTTTACCAGGAAAGTCTGACTTGGAACAAAGTCAATTTTCAGTGGAGGCTCAGCGAGAAACGCTCCAGATGCATGTCTTTGAATTGTAGGATGGAACCGGAGCACCCAGAGGAAACCCACATGAATGCAGGGAGGACATGCAGACTCTGCACAGTAGGCACCCCAGTCGAGAATCGAACTGCAGAACCTCTTGCTGTGAAGCGACAACACTACTGCTGCACCACTGCGCCAACCCAATTGTTACGAAGGATAGATCTTAATCACCATCAGTCTTATTAATTCCACTGTTTTCATTGTGTATAAATTCTCATGTAGCTGGTATTGTAAATCCACAGCTTGAGCCATGTAGTCAACATCTGTCTTTCTCTTCTTTTTTCTTACAGTAACGTTGTTCAATCCTTCGACGTTCAATTTTGATTTCTTCCTTTTCACCTGCCCCTTGCCTCTTTTTTCTACTTTCTCTTTTGGAAAAATGATGCCTTTTTCTGTAAACTGAAGGTTTTCTGTAACCTGTGAGTAACATAACAAAGTTGTGTCCTTTTTAGTATGTATTCTCTTTCCTTTACAGACATTAATAATTTTTTTTCTTATTTATTTGTTATGAACTTCTTCCTTTCTTTTTTATTTCCTTTTAAACAAACTGGATCCTCAGACTGCTGAAAACTATGGAATTCTGAATCCAAATAATCAGGGGCATTGTCTTGTTTCATATGGGTTGAATGGTCTTTGCAGCAGACAACAGATGCAACACTTATCTATTTGTTCTTTGCCTAACATTATTTATCTCACCAGTCCAGTCATTAATTTATGAAACAACAGTTCTCCAAGCCATGCGAATTACACAAGTGCAATCATCATCAACACTAGATTGACTTCTAACAATGGTAAGCAAATCATCCAACGTTTGACACGAGGAACACAGATCACCAGTGTTATCAGCTGTAACCTTTAAATATGCATAACATTTATAACACTGTACAAGATATTTGTGCATTAGCAAATCATTAATTGCATACTCATTTAAGGAATCCATATTCAGCTTCAAACGAAATATTGTAAAAGAAAAGAATAATCAGAATCTGTAACCACAGAATTTAAAGAGAACTTAAATCAACTTCTATGACAAAGAATCACATAAGCAACATACAACTAAAGTACAGTAAAAGCTGTTCTGACCATACAAGTTAAGCAAGCCAGACAAAAGCTATAATTCCTTTATGTCGCATGCAAATGCACGCAAGTAGCTTCTGCCCACTATTGCTCTCAGTTGCACTTCTTTTTAACAGTAAAGATCAATGAATCACAAACCAAAGTAGGACTGTTTAGATATGTTCAGAATTTTCCTCTCTGCAGTGTGTGTGTGTGTGTGTGTGTGTGTGTGAATTTATAGCTGTCTAGGCCCCTTGGGGTGGCTGGAGCTTGCCTGTCTAAAACCTATCCCTTTCTAACAACCAACAGTGAAATTAAAGGTAAAACAAAATAGGAATCAAAGTAAATCTTGTTAACAAGCTATCCCTTCCTGCCTACAAAAATTGAAAAATGGTGATAACAAATAATATAAATTCAAATTTACCAGTCAACTCCACAGTAAATCACAAATAAGACCATGAAAAGAAGTGAAAGAATCATGATAAACAAAACCACAGGGGGAGAGACAAAACAATGCAATCCTTAGATCTGTGAAAACATTTCTACAAAGAAAAGTTTGTCAAGCCATACTATGGACTACTAGAACAGTTGTGCAGGAAGAATCCTTGAAGTCATTCAGGAGGACATGTGACAGGTACAACAAAGGTGAGGGTTAAGAAAGGCAAGGATGGAGAGGAGGTAGAATGTTAACTTAATTTATTTTCTGAATAAGTTGGCAGCATGAGGAAACATTAGACAATGTCATCCCTGTGGCATACAGGGATAAAGCTTTGATTATGATGCAGGTGATCCAGGCAGGTTTAATTAGTGTCTCGGGTGACTGACAGAGTGGCAGGGAGGGTGGTAAGTGGGCATCTCTAAACAGTGATCCCTGGTACAGGCTAGGGACATCACCAGAGGAGGCATAGTCAGCAGGGAACAGTGGGATTTGGCTGAGCAGCCATGGAGTTAAGGTGAGACGCAATGGATCCTACATTACCCATCCCCCCAAATCCATACCACACTGACACAAAGGGGAAGGGGAAGTAACAGAGTAGGCCAAAGCAAGACCACTCCTGGAAGGAAGATCAGACATCCTGAGCCCAGTTGTTTGTGATTCGTTTCCGGCCACAGAAATTACTGGAATAAGTCCAAGTGGGCATAGAGTAGCTGGTTGCCGCAGCACAGATGGGGCACAAGGGTTGGGCAGCAAATAATGAATGAAAGATGAGAGGGGGGAAAAAAAAAACACTCTGTGGTCATGTGTTACTGTGTTAAAATCACTCTTGGCAGAGTAAATACACTGTCCTTTGCCTCATGCTTTGACAAACTCGGGAGTTTTGTTGTTTAAGCAAGGATACTTCACAGGGATGGGAGCTACATTTGGCTGGATTTAATCTTGAATGGCTAAGTACAAGTCCAAAGAGGAAGCTCGAGGGATGAAATGGTAAGGTCAGGAGAGTGAATCTAAACTATAAATGCCACCCCTACTTGTACCTTTTAAACTGGCTCAGCATTTTAGCCACTTAAAAATAAAAAAGGTTATCACATTTAGATTTGTGCCATGTGAGCACTAAGCCAGTGCAAAAATGTAGTGTTGCCCAGTACTCACTAAACTCTGTAGTACTGAACATGAAGTTAAAGACACTTAAAATGAATGTCTTTAAAGACTCATTTTTACTTTACACAGCAGTTACTTGGAAGTGTAAAGCTTTTATTTATTTTTTCAATGCTCCTGAAGCATACCTCTCAACTGTACTGCACCTGTGAGGAATGTTTCTCATTTTGAGCCATACAAAAATTCCATGTTCAACTCTATTCCACACTAAAAAGGGTCTTCACACATCCATTAAGATTTTTTTTAACAAATATCCATGGTAAATAATGTTGAATTATATTACTTCAGCAAAATTTTTTTTTAAGTATAAATGAAAGACATTTAACCAAGATGCAGGCTTCCTAGTCAAAGCTGTTAGTAAACTGTTTATACAAGTGAATCACATTTTGCACATTTGTTCCACATTATCAGAGGTAGTGTCCCAACATTTTCAATATGCAAGTTTGACAGCTATGCTTATCTGCTCACTTAATACAGGGTCACATTTTTTTTTTTACTTTTTTTGTTCAGGAAGTTGAAAAGGATCATCACAGATCACTACTGTTGGATATGTTAGATCTATATCTATATATCAGTAAAGAGCATTTTTTAAAATAAATGCTCTTTACTGATTAGTATTTCAGCTTGTTTAACACACACACACACACACACACACACACACACACACACACACACACACACACACACCAATGTACTATCAAGTAATGGAATACAAATCAAAACACCTGGGGAAGATGCAACCCATAGTCACAGATTATTCAATGATTTCAGTAGCAAACACTAGTAAAATCTGTGGTATCTGTGACACTGACATTATTACATTCATGTTTTAGTTATTACAAATAAGCACACCCAATGAACCAGCCTTGCAATGCTATACCTTCCTGTCAATGAAAGTTGGTTACTACCACAGAAAATTATGGGAAGGACTCAGGACAATTAATAAAGTCACAAGGAAAATAGAAAGTTCTGCTTAAAATACCTCAGGAGACTTTGTGCCTGATTTTTCTCGGTATGCTGTGTCAATACTGGTCTGGATTGTGCGTACCCAGGCATCACGAAGGGGCCCAGAATCTGCTTGCAGAAGATAGTTCCTGGGGAAGATGGGAAAATAACACTACTCTTGTACATCGGTCAATTTTTTTAAACAAATTTCAGTAAAGCACTCACAGTTAACAGGGTTAGAAAACTGTTTACCCACTTACCTGTGCAGTTGTACTACAAATATGCCCTGTACAGTGGATATAAAAAGTGTACACACCCCTGTTAACATGCCAGGTTTTTGTGATATAAAAAATGAGACCACAACAAATCATTTCAAAACTTTTTCCACCCTTTAATGTGGCCTATAACCTGTACAATTCAATTGACAAACAAATCAGTTAGGGGGAAAAATATAAAAATTTTAAAAAACGTACAATAAGTTGGCTGCGTAAGTGAGCACACCCTTAAACTAATACTTTGTTGAAGTACCTTTTGATTTAATTACAACATTCACTCTTCTTGGGTAAGAGTCTATCAGCATGGCACATCTTGACTTGGCAATATTTGCCCACTCTTCCTTACAAAAGCACTCCAAATCTGTCCGATTTCAAGGGCATCTCTTGTGCACAGCTCTCTTCAGGTCACCATAAGATTTTCTATTAGATTAAGGTCTGGGCTCTGGCTGTGCCATTCCAAAACTTTAATTTTCTTCTGGTGAAGCCATTGTATTATTGATTTGGATGCATGCATGGGAACACTGTTGTGTTGAAAGGTGAAATTCATCTTCAGCTTTCTAGAAGATGCCTGAAGGTTTTGAGCCAAAAGTGACTAGGTATTTGGAACTGTTCATAATTCCCTCCACTTTGACTAAAGCCCCAGTTCCAGCTGAAGAAAAGCAATCCCAAAGCATGATACTGCCACAACCATGCTTCACCGTGGGGATGGTATTCTTTTGATGCAAAGTGTTGTTTTTGTGCCAAAAGTACCTTTTGGAATTGTGGCCAAAAAGTTCAACCTCGGTCTCATCAGACCATAGCACATTTTCCCACATGCTTTTGGGAGACTTGATGTATTGTTTTGCAAATTTTAGCTGAACCCGAATGTGTTTCTTTGTAAGAAAAGGCTTCCGTTGTGCAACCCTACCCCATAGGCCAGACATATAGAGAATACGTGAGATTGTTGTCACATGTAGCACACAACCAGTACTTGCCAGAAATTCCTGCAGCTCCATGAGTGTTGATGTAGGCCTCTTGGCAGTCTCCCTGACCATTTTTTTGTCTTGTCTTTTCATCAATTTTAGTGACATCCAGTTCTTTGCAACGTCACTGTTGTCCCATATTTTCTCCACTTTTTTATGATTGTCTTCACGGTGTTCCATGGTATATCCAATGTTGTGGAAATTGTTTTATACCCTTCTCCTGACTGATACCTTTCAACAATGAGGAGATCCCTTTGATGCTTTGTAAGCTTTCTGCGAACCATGGCTTTTGCTGTAGCAGGCAACTGAGTAAGCTGAGACAGCTGAACTTTATTTGGGGTTAATCAGTCTCTCTAATTGATGGTAGGTGTGTTCCCAAGAAGACAGAATGTTGTAATTAAAGCAAAAGGTTCTTCAACTAAGTATTAGTTTAAAGGTGTGCACACTTATGCAACCACCTTATTGTACATTTTTTATTTTTTTATATTTTTCCCCTAACAGATTTGTTTGTTTTTCAATTGGATTGTACAGGTTATACATCATATTACAGGTGGAAAACATTTTGAAATGATTTATTGTGGTCTCATTTTTATACACAAAAACCTGGCATTTTAACAGGGGTTTGCACACTTTTTATATCCACTGTAAGTTACCATCAAGGAACTCTTCAAACCTTTTCTATGTGTAAACAACATGTGGGTTTCATATTTGCTCAGTGACAGACTACAATGCTAAAATGATAAGTAAACTTTCCTGATTCTCATTTTTTTTCTAATGTTTAAACTCCAACCCAATAATCACTAAAGTTTAAGTTAACAATGGTTAAGTTACACATTCTGCTTACACTGAAATTATTAACCCTGTGGTGGTGATGAAGATATTTTTCTTGCTTATAACACTGGAAAAGAATTTTCACAAGGTTTATTAAGCTAAACAAATTCTAACTTTTACAAAAGAAGTGGCAAATATGGAAATTGGTGGAAATATTGGATAATGAATTTTATGGATAACCTAGACAACATGGTAGCCTATCCAGAATTATCCACAGAAACTTTGTACAACCATGTCAGTGACTGCATTGAGACTACTGTCTCTAACAGAAGCAAACCCAAAACAAATTAAAAACAAAAACAAACCACTCTTGTGGAATACAAAATGAAGTAGGATGTACAACAAAAGAAAAAAATCATAGCTAAAATTAGGAAGTGTAACACCAGAAAGATAAAAACTCTCTCAAAGTGAACTAAGAGGAATAATCAAGTCCAACAAACAAATTTTGAGGTAAAGCTAGCAATCCCAGATCAAGGACAACCTTGAGGCCATCTTTAACTATGTCCAAAACTTCAGAGGCTGCATACAACACCACAACAAGAAAAAAACATTTGTTGCAAAACAATTTATATTTTTCTGCCTCATTTTAGCAATGAGTATGTAGTGAAATGCGGGACAGACAATTAAAAAGAAGTCGAAGTCTTTCTGTCTCTCCACATTATTACACAAGCAGGTCAGAGTTTTTATCTTTAATCTTGTTTTATTTGAATAATGAGCTGCACCAATTATGTGCCATAGGTGTACTAGTAGTCCTCCGAACTGTTCAGATCTGCTATGAATAATCGAGTATCATTTAATCAACATATGATTAGTCTTCTCCAAAACATCTAAAATTTTGGAAGGTAGAGAGCTATTACTCAAAAGTGCAACACTGCTAAGGTTGCAAAACACAAAAATGTTTTTGCAGTCAGCAAGCAAACCCCATACTACTGAATTATATGCATCAACTCTGAAACCATCAAAACTTGGGGAAGAGGGAGAATGCAACAAAAATGTAAAACTCATCTTCTCAAGGCTAACCATGGTTTCAAGATGTAGGCGACCTTCCAGTGATGACATTGTGAGCATCAATTACCTGGCTGCCAACAGTAAGGTTTCTGAATGATTTAGAGGTACCTTACACAGAGTGAGAATGGCTTGCGAGTACATCCTAAATTAGGCTGGTGCCTCATTTAGGATGAGTTTTATGTCTTGCATTCACTTGAACTTCCTCAACTTCTCCACTTTAGCCAACTATCCTTTGCCCATAAAACCTTTCATCAACCTGATAAAGTCCCTGCTCTCCACATACCACATACCACATGTCACTTCTGGAGTCCTCCGCTCCACTATCAGACTACTCCTGGATACCACAAGAGCTAATAACTCAGCTGGGGAATCGCTCTTTTCTAATGTCATCACTAAAATCTGGAATAAACTACCAGCCTCCATTACCTCCGGCTCCTCCACAGCGCAATTTAAAAAGCTACTTACTACACACGTGGCCAACTCCTGGCTTTGTACCTGTATTTCTCCATAAAACTGAATTCTGTACAGATAGCCAGCCACTGCTTATTTACTGCCAACCTACTCTTATCCTTGAATCTACTTGCATTGTAACTCTCAAAGCATGTTTTCTGCAAAATTATTTGATATGATAAAGCTTCCACTTGATGACTTCATATAATAGCATTGTGTAAATACTATCAGTATGTTAACGTTCATGTTAAGTCCATGTAAGGTGTTAACGTCTATTATGTTTATTCTTATACTGTTTTGTAATGGAGCTGAAAAAGGACCTGTGTTCAGTCGGACTTCCCTGGTACACAAATGTAAAAATAAATAAACTTTGCCTCCTTATGACCCTGCTTTAGATTAAACTGAGGATGAATGAACAAATGAATATTTGTGAGTGTAGTAATCACCTACTTTAACAATGACATAATTAACACTTACCAAGCTCATCTTACCTCTAGAAGCCACAGTGGATAAAAGTACAGATGCAAAAAAAAAAAAAAAGCTAATGGAATTTATTTAATTTTGATACAACAAAAACAGAAAAAAAGGAAGATTTTTCAATGCATTTTTTTTTTACTCTACTCTTTTTCTGGACCTCCCTAGTTTGAATATGAAGATGCATTAGCCTTCCAATTAACTTCTGCATATCCTGTCTTAGGGTCATGTAGGTAAGAGATGGTAAATCCATGGACCTTTCCTGTGACTGTTCATTTTTTGCCTCACCTCACCTCCATCTGTGTTGGTTGTGAAGATCCTTAATCAACATCTACTTGATGTCATGGATTTTGCACCTCCCTTTCTCTAGGAAGTGTATCAGCTGACTTCCCATAATGCATCTAACCTCGCACTCCACTAGCCAGTTCTTCCACTACTTAGTCAAACTTGTGTTCAGGGAATAGCAGTTAGTGCTCTATCATTGTGTGCCATGGGACAGATTTTTTTCCAGCAGATCTAATCTGCATTGCTGTACAAGCTGCCTTGTGTTTTGGACTTTATTCAACTCTCAAGCACATTTGCACATCTGAATGCTGACTACCCTTTGGTAATGACAAATATATACTCGAAAAAGTCTCTCTATGTATATATGTGTATCTATATATATATATATATATATATATATATATATATATATATATATATATATACATGTATGTGTATGTGTGTGTGTGTGTGTGTGTGTGTATGTATGTATATATATGGGAGGGTGGCCTAATGGTTAAGGTGTTTGCCTTACAAACACAAGGTGCAGGGTTTGAGTCTCACAAGGGATAATTGGCTAGGCTTACAATGGCTCACAAGAGCAATTAGCCTAGTACTAACCTATGAACCTCTCTCTATATATATAAATATATAAATAAATAAATAAATATATATATATATATATATATATATATACACACACACACACACACACACACACACACACACAAATCTGGTAATCTGGAAATAACCAGGGTCAAGACTACTGAAAAAAAACTCGTGGCACATGTTAATTCATAACCTACAAGTTAGCAAGTGTGCAATGGTGCAAGAAAGCAGTAATAATCTATCACCAAGGAGATGTAACCTCTCACTGGCTCTGCATACTCTTTATCCAATCAAATCCCAATGGATCTGCAGGGTCCACCAGAGACATGGTTAAGGAATCAACATATTAATATGTGCACCCTACTTCCACACGCAAATATTAATGCAGATTTGATCTCATCATTCCTCTCCCTTCCTCCTCAATTTCCAGGACTATTAAAAGAAAGTACAGCTGTGTAAAAGCTTACCATAACAGTAAATGTCATTTTCCTTCACTGCTGCAGCATTCTTTATACTAGGGATCCCCTGCCAAGGGTAGCCTGACATCCAACCAGTATACTAACACCTTAGGTTGCTAAAGGGATGTCATACATCACACACATGCGCTCCCCACTCCCAGCGTGGGGCATAAAGGCAATGTACAGATGTACCTTCCTCAGAACTGAAAAGCCCTAGAAAGAACAGCAGTCCAAGGAGTAAGAGAGAAACATGTGCATCCAAAAGAAAAAAAAAAAGGGAAAACAGGATGGGAGTGAATACTGCAACAGTGAAGGGAAGGACATCTACTGTTATGATACGACTTTACACAACTGTACTATGTCATTCCACATCAGTGTTGCAGTATTCCTTACACTACGGAGAGTAAAAATGCTCAAGAGAAAACTTAGCAGGAGGAAGGCCCAACAGAACCCTCAAGAAAACCATGTAGGATAGCCCTCGCAAAGCGAGCGCTAGCCCTGGAAACCATATCCAACTAATAATGTTTGGTAAAAGTGTGCAGAGAACTCCAAGTAGCTACCTCACGGATGGAGTTGGTATCAAACCTTTGCAAAAAGCACCAGAAGAAGCCATAGCCCTGGTAGAGTGAGTCTTGACAGAAGAAAGGCTTTTCCCATGAAAACAGTAACAAAAAGAAATAGCCTTAAGAGATCCATGAGGAAATAGTTTCCTTAGAAACAGCCAAACCTAAAGACCTAGGATGAAAAGAAACAAAATGTTGCTCAGATTTACAAATGATTTTAGTTTTACCCAAGTAATATCGGAGTTGTCTATGCAAATCCAAGATGTGAAGAACCTTTTCACTAGCAGACTGCTGAGGAGGGGAAAAAGTGGACAAATAAACAGACTGATCAAGAGACAAGTCATTAATCACCTTGGGCATAAAAGAAGGATTAGTATGAAGAAACACCTTATCCCTATGAAAAACTAAGAGGTACAGTCATAAGGGTCTGAAGCTCAGACACCCTTCTAGCTGAAGTAAGGGCCAAAAGAAGAACAGTCTTCTAAGTACAATGTTGTAAGGAAGCCTGAGTCAGAATTTTCATAAACAAAATTAAGGTTTCAGGAAGGAAGAATAGGCTTCTTGGGAGGCTTAATATGAAGGACACCTTTAAGGAACTGAAATATAGAAGTCAATGGAGGAGCCAAAGGCAGACGAGCAGAAATAGCTGACAGGTGGGCTTTAACTGAAGAGTATGCCAACCCAGCACTGAGCAATTCGCAAAAATAAGAGAGAACCAAAAGAATTTCCACAGAAAGTGGATCCAGTTGACAAGCAAAAGACCAAACAGAAAATCTCTTCCACATGGACAAATAAGATTTTCTGTTACTGGATTTCCTGGAAGCCTGCAAAACCTGAAGCATATCCTCAGAAAAAAGTCGCCTAAAACAGATCAAAACCCTATTTCCCATAGTGTCAGTTGAAGAGTGGACAAGTGGGGACGGATGAGAGACCCCTTGTCTTGTCCGAGTAAGTCCATCCTGTGAGATAATTTGTGATTATTGCCCTTGGCTAAGTGTAGAAGAAGAAGGAAACAATGCTGTCTGGTCCAAAAGGGAGTCACTAGCAAGAGTTTGGGAGAATCTTGTTCTATCTTGAACAGGACCCACAGTATGACAGGAAGGGAAGGCATAAAGAAACATTCCCTTCCAGAAAAAAGATAGGGCATCAAACTTCCAAGCAGCAGGACATGGGACTCTGGTGCAAAAGAGAGGAGGCTGTCTGTTCAGAGGGGAGGCAAAAAGATCTATGAGGAGTATACCCAATGATGGACAATGTCCAAAAACACATCTTTGTGAAGCATCTATCCTTGCGTCTGTGTTATGGACCTGCTCAGAGAGTCTGCCACAATGTTCTTATCTGAAGGAATACAAACTGCCTGAAGTGTCACCTGATACTGGACAGCTAGATCCCAAACATTAACAACTAGCATGCACAAGAGGTAAGACCATGTCCCCATTGCTTTTTGATGCACCACATCACTGTAGTATTGCCTGTCAAGATTTTGAGGGCCGCTGGAAGGAAGAAGGAAGAGAGAATGGAAGACCTGAAGAGCCAGAGAAAGAGCTCTAATCTCTTTGATGTTCATACAGTCCTTCTTCTGGTGAAGGGACCAAAGGCCCAGAACCTGCAGGGAGCCGAATGAAGCTCCCCACCCTACATCTGAGGTATCTGAAAAGAGTTCCTGAGCGGGCACCGGAGACTGAAAACCAAGCTTTTGGTTGAGGGACAGATGATGAATCCACCACTGAAGCTCTACCTTAAGGCATGGAAGATGAGGAATTGGAAAGTCCAAAGGATGAGAATGTTAAAGCCAGACTGACTTTAAAAACTACTGTAGCTTTCTCACATGAAGTCTGGCTGAAAAGGAAGCATAGGATTGGTAAAAGTCATGTACTCCACAGTCCTTAGAAACTCCCCAGCTGTAACTGAGACCAGAAGTAGAAGAAGGGAATGAAAGAATGCAATCAGAGTTAAAGCCTTGTGAGAAGGCAGGGATGCCAGCATAGGAATGGTCTGGGGCATGCACCCAAGAAAACATGATCCTGAGAGGCAGTCAGAAAGGATTTTTGGAAATTCACTGTAAACACTAGGCACTGCAGGAGGCAAATAACACAGTGAAGATGCTGAAGCAGAGTCTCCAGAAAGGAAGCCTGAATGAGCAGGTCATCCAGATAAGGAAAAATCTGTATTCCCCTCATCCTGCAAAAAGCAATCACAGGAGTGAGGCACTTGGTGAAGACCCTTGGAGCAATAGAGAGGACAAAGGGCAAAGCAGAGAACTGAAAATGCAAGGAAGAAACAGAGAAACATTTTCCTGAAAAGGTGATGACTAGGAATATGGAAATAGGCATCCTTGAGATCCACAGAGACTAGGAAATCCTGAGGTAGAACAGGAAACAAGGTTTGAGGGGATAGTGAAAAATTAATTATCAAGGTGCTGCTTACATTGCTGGAACTGAAGTCTTCTTAAGACACTAAGTCTTATTTGGCTGGGTTCTGCTGAAATCAAAGTTTAGTTATAGTTGCATTCACAGTCTGTTGCACACAGAAACGTGCAGAATGCACACTGATGAAAGAATATACTTTGCAGCACAACACTGTTACTTTAAGAGCATTAACTAATAAATAACTTACTTTTATAACAAACCACATGGACTATTGTTACAGCTTTAGTTACACTGTACCACTTTACTTCTCGATTAGCATGAAAGATATTACACTACCTCGGAACAAGTGTGTTCCTACCCAAATACTTCTCCTAACAATTTCATTTGCTACAGTCTTTTTACAATGTTTGCACGTCCTGTTTTTCCTCTTGGTATGTTATTTTGGACTTTGTATGAGAACATTTGTTTGCTGATGTTTGTAGGAAAGCATGTTTCCATCCAGTACAGAAACAATGCTGATATTGTCTTTAAGAAAACATCTTGTGGAAAAACACATACAAATGCTGACTTGATAAAAGCATGTCCATTTGAACTTCCTTACTTAATAGTGTTTATGACAAAAACACGTACAGATTGTTTTCCTGTTAAGAGTATGTCCATTCTTTAAAGAAGCAGGTCAACTTCCTTGCTGACAGTGTGAAATGCATACAAATTTTTTTTTTTTTTTACATTTTTGCTGAGTCTGTAAGGAAACGTGTCCATTAAGCAGATTCCTTATTTTTCAAGGCACAGTCATTTAGTATGGATGCTAATTACATATTGCTAATCTCTATTTTTACATTTAAGCAAGCTTTATGTTGTATCTTATTTATTTTGCATATTTGTAGCAGAATTACTTTCAACCTTAATACACTCAGTTCCCTAGGTTTATTTTTAAAACAATTTATATGCATCTTTTGTCAGACTATACAGAAAACACATTAGGAAATAAAACATTTTGTCTTTTTTTGATACAAGTCAAAATGCAATTTTTCATAGTTAATACAATGATAGCAAGTATTACCACCAAAACTGAATGTATTTAACAACTTTTTCTTTTGCAGACCATCCTGTGAAAATATTCCATCAGTTATGAGCTGTGTCTGCTTTGCATTTATTTTTTAACTTGATTAATTTATTCTTTTGCAATCGCAGAATTTAATTTATGACTTAAAACTGTTCCATTAACTCTTTGCGGCTGTTGAATTAACTGTTTACTTTTATTAATCATTTTATACCAAACGATTAGAGATAGACTAATATCTATAAAAGACAATAACTATGTGCTACTGCAAACGTTATTTAGTGCTGAAAATATACAGTTTCAATGTTGTTTTACCCATAACATTGTGGTCATATCTCTGAACTGCCCATACACATTAGTTGACAGTGAAGTGAGCATATTAAACATTTTGGTAAAGTACTGAACTGGGCGTAGATAATAAATACGCGAATGTAATTATTTCAGTATATTTAATACTTGTGGATTTAAATAAAAACGTGACTTATTAACTAAAGAATGCTATGTACATATCAGTCCATTAGCTGTATGACTGCAATATTTTAATATAATTTTCCTCTAACTGGGGTAACCAATACTGGTATGGATAAAATGATGATCCAAAAAACAGTCATAAAATTACAATTTGCGATAAAATTACAACCTGACAAATTACTTTTGAACTTGTTACTTTACAGTGTGTTCTTATACAGTACATATTTACAAGGACTGTTTGCTACTCGTACATTTCAAAATAGTAGATACCCTGGACCCATTTTTTTAAAACATGTTTTTTTACACATTTATTAGGCATTAATTTTATTTACACTGAATTATTTTGCATTTGCACATACAAAGACTGCAAAGTACATTAAGTCTAATCTTACAAATTTAGTAACATTAGCATCACGCAAAATCTTGGAAAACTCTTGTGTCTCTATCTAGTGGAATTCCCACCAGAGGCAACTACATACCCAACAATTAGAAACATTCATGCTTTTTACATACCAACATTGTCTTGCAAAACATATTAAAAATACAATAATAATTAGCATAATAGTTATTAGCAACTTGTACAATATCTTATCCTGTCCAGTTTAATCTGTTTACCAGTATTTCTAATGCACTAATACATGTTTCCCCCTCCCCCCTAAAAGAGTATTGCCAAGAGGGAATGAGATTTTTTTTCCTGTAGCTCTATTTTAGACCCTTCTGCAGTACTGCTTATAACAGTACTGCTTATACAGTCAGTGTAAAACTGAGAAAGTACCCCTCCCACTGTAGTATTGCAGCATTGTTTATTTGTGTTATGCTGTGAGAATAGAATGTATGCCAGCCCAACACTTTGGTTATACATTTGCTTTACTAGGTTACTACCAAACTATGGACCTTTGTCTGATTTGATCATTTTTTATAAAGCTTTTGCTGTTTACTACTACTAGTAGGTATTTATACCCTTCTGCGTAGTTTATTTGAACTGTATGTATACTATAGCCCATCTGCTGGCTGTACTTGATGGAACTGAGATTTTTTTACTTTTAACATTTACCTGCAAACAGATTATCAGTGATATGTATGCACAATTGTGATGTTTTATTATAATTACCAAATAGTGTTGCATGTGAACACTTAATTAAGTTCTAATAACAATAATGTTTTAGAAAATCTCAAGCCACTTGTCTGGCAATCAGTCTTGTTTTTTTATCTTATCTGCCCAACATTTCCTGTAAATATTCATATAACCTGGGATGGTCTGAGCTCACATTTTAGACTCTGTAGACTACAATTAACCCTTTTAGCATTTTTCCTTTATCTGTTAATACACTTGCAGCTTGATATTAGAATGCAGTTATAAAAAACACTTATAAATATAATAAGTATTTGTGATTTGCATGTACACCACATAAATAGACATTTTACAATTAGCGTACATAATTTTGTAACTTGGATTTCAGTATTTATTTATTTATTTAACTGATCTGCCTTTAATTTTACAAAAACTGCTTGACTAAAGCCATCTGTGATTTTATTTCTTTTTAAAATTGTCTATCAGAGCTTTAAATGTTTGGTGTGGTGTTACTATACAATTATAAAAAAAAATTGTAAAAAAAAAAACAAAATAGATATTGGCTTAACTTACACGTTTATATTTACATTTGCTGTTGTCTGCCTTTTCTCTTGCGCATTTTAACAGATGTACTTTATATGAAAAGAAAATACATGCATGACAATCTTGTGACTTCAGATTTTTACCATTATGCACTAGAACTGTTTTGTTTACCTTTTGACTATGCTATGAGAATAGCAATCATATGATTTACTTGACTGTTGTACTGATAAATGTCTTGCTTTAACTGAATGAAAGCTTTAAAACATTTGGGAATGATTTGCTCATACAACAGATTCTATGTATGCTTAACCATTTTCAAAACTCAAACTTATTATAAAATATCAAAGTAACTAAAACAAAGTCCATTCACAGGAACAAGACAAGGCCATTCTTGTAAAGTTACAAAAAGAAATCCTGTCTTATAACTTCTCTTAATGAATACCGCTGAATGCAAAAAGCAATTGTAGTAAAACACTTTTATTCACAGAACTCGGTAAGCGCTTTTCACCATATAGGCTTCATCAGACCGTGAAAAACAAATGAAAATAGAGACATATATACCTCCTTGTTCATATTAATGACATCATATCCTGCCAACTAATTAGTAAATCGCTACTACATACATTCTATCTTTATAGTCAAGATATTAATAAAGGCAAAAAACTAATCCGATAAAAATCTAATAAAACCAAATATACTACGAGATAAAATATGACACACTATTTCAACTTATAAAATATACACAACAAAATGTATAAACAAACATATACACTTTGTCCATTTAGCTAAATTAAACCTCTTATTGTGTCACAAACACTTCAACAATACTTTATTGTTGAGCCTAAACAATTTGTCATAAAAACGAACATAAAATAAGGCATGCTCTTTAAACATATAGAGCATGTATAACGAGGTACATACTAAAAGTTACATTGGTCAGCCATGCGCACTTAACTCACTTAGTTGATTTCAACCTCCTATTGTGTAATATGGGCTTTAAAGGTACTTTTTCATTAAGCCCAGGTATTTTGTCAGCTCTGCATCTAATTATCCAATTCATTTTACAGCGCTCAGTATAGTTTTTGATGTCTCCACCTCTTATCCCAGGGGTAATAATTTGTAAAACTGAGAACTTAAATTCATGTGCTCGATCTGTAGTAAGAACATGCCTTGCTAAGGCATTATGCTCAGACCCAGTGCGTATATAATAAAGATGCTCCCTGACTCTTTCCCTGAGCTTCCTATCGGTTTTCCCTATATAAAATGCACAACAGGATGTGCATCTAGCTAGATAAACAACGTGCTCAGTTGGACAGTCAGAGGAGACATGAAAATTATAAGAATAATTAGTAACAGGATGAATAAAACTATCCCTAGTGTCAATTGATTCACACTGATTACATTTTTGACATGGTTTCGTCCCTTTAACTGGATTATTACAGGCGTCTCTCTATAAATACATCTAAAAAAGATATGTTTTGTCATGAATAATTCATTGTAAAATTAAGATAGTCTGTCAGTCCATTTGCCTGTGAAACAAAATCAGATAAAGATGCTTCATTGCCTTTCCAAATTAAAAACAAATCATCCACAAAAACGCTTATAAAAGCCAACATTTGTTTTAAAACTCTCAAGATGGAACAATTTATCTTCCTCCCAACTTGCCATAAAAATGTTGGTGTAGCTGTTGGTACAAGAAGTGCCCATCGCTACGCCATCATTCTGAATATACAGCGTGTCTTCAAACAGAAGAGGGTGGGTGACAGAACCCTTGTCTCTATACATTGAACATTATTTGAGACCTATAGTTGATGCTAATGCACATATTTTGAAGGATAGTAAACAGTTCTTGGTGAGTCTCTATGAGTATATGAAACATGTTGATTTTGATGCACTTTTTATTCTGGTCACCTTAGATGTAACTAGCCTCTTTACGGTTATACCCAATGAAGAAGGTGTGGAAAAACTACATAATTATTTGTCCACACACTCAACTGTGAATTCAAACACTATTGACTTAATTACTCTCTTTTTGGAAACTGTATTATATAATAATGTCTTTCTATTTGAAGACACGCTGTATATTCAGAATGATGGCATAGCGATGGGCACTTATTGTGACTATCTTAATTTTACAATGAATTATTCACAACAAAACATATCTTTTTTAGATTTATTTATAGACAGACTGGATAGTGGTCTTTTGAATACAGGTGTCCATAAAAAAGCATGTTATCGGAGTACATTGTTACACAGGAAGAGTATGCATCCTCAATATGTTTTTAAAAATGTCATTAAGGGACGGGTTATGACAGCATCCAGGTTAAATCCAATGTATAATGGTTACACACAAGAAACATTAGATTTGAAAGTGAGATTAATAGCAAGACAGTATGACCCACAGGACATAGATAAAGCTATTGAGGAAACTAATACGGTTAGAATGACTATGGCCAGTCCATATTTCTCTGATACAAGGGTGCAAGATCTGAGAGGACTTGGTCTGGCACACTATTCACACAGTGAAAGTACCCATGTTCTATACTGCAGATAGGTCTGCGTTAAAGAGTATAGTGCAGAAACATTGGGACATGTTGCTTTTAGATGAAACTATTAATGAAATAGTAGGAAACAAACCTAAATTTCTTTTTAAAAATAAGAAAAATCTTAAACAAATTTTATATTTTTCTAGTTTACAAACGAAGGACACCTGTAATAATCCAGTTAAAGGGACGAAACCATGTCAAAAATGCAATCAATGTGAATCAATTGACACTAGGGATAGTTTTATTCACCCTGTTACTAATTATTCTTAAAATTTTCATGTCTCAGCTGACTGTCAAACTGAGCACGTTGTTTATCTAGCTAGATGCACATCCTGTTGTGCATTTTATATAGGGAAAACCAATAGGAAGCTCAGGAAAAGAGTCAGGGAGCATCTTTATTATATACGTACTGGGTCTGAGCATAATGCCTTAGCAAGGCCTGTTCTTACTACAGATTGAACACATGAATTTAAGTTCTCAGTTTTACAAATTATTACCCTGGGATAAGAGGTGGAGACATCAAAAACTATACTGAGCGCTGTGAAATGAATTGGATAATTAGATGCAGAGCTGACAAAATACCTGGGCTTAATGAAAAAGTACCTTTAAAGCCCATATTAGACAATAGGAGGTTGAAATCAACTAAGTGAATTAAGTGCGCAAGATTGACCAATGTCATTTTTAGTATGTACCTCGTTATATATGCTTTATATGTTTAAACAGCATGCCTTATTTTATGTTCGTTTTTATGACAAATTGTTTAGGCTCAACAATAAAGTATTGTTGACGCGTTTGTGACAATAAGAGGTTTAATTTAGCTAAATGGACAAAGTCTATATATTTGTTTATACATTTTGCTGTGTATGTTTTATAAGTTGAAATAGTGTGTCATATTTTATCTCATAGTATATTTGGTTTTATTAGATTTTTATCGGATTAGTTTTTTGCCTTTATTAATATCTTAACTATAAAGTTAAAATGTATGTACTAGCGATTTACTAATCAGTTGGCAGGATATGATGTCATTAATTAATATGAACAAGGAGGTACATATGTCTCTATTTTCATTTGTTTTTCATGGTCTGATGAAGCCTATATGGTGAAAGCGCTTACCGAGTTGTGTGAATAAAAGTGTTTTATTACAATTGCTTTTTGCATTCAGTGGTATTCATTAAGAGAAGTTATAAGACAGCATTTCTTTTTGGAACTTTAAAAGAACGGCCTTGGCTTGTTCCTGTGAATGGACTTTGTTTTAGTTACTTTGATATTTATCTTTCTTTTCACGGGAGCATTCCCTTTGTGGTGGTGCTTTTCGGTGTTTTTGATTTCATTTCTACTGGTTTTGCACCTCCTAGAAGACATGGCTGAGTCATTGACACCTTCCATTGAATTGCCTTACACCATACCTGGTCAACCAACGGAGCACCGGAAGATGGATCGCTTTCAAAATTGTATTTCCGGTAATGAGAACCCTTTGATGTTTTTTGAAGTAACGGAAGACTCGGAACTGAATGGTCCAGACTCTGCAAATTTGTTAGGTTTAATGGAAGCCTTCAGTACTTTAGAAACACATTTGTTAAAATTAAAAAGGATGCAATTGCATCGACAATATTTTGAGGTTTGCCTACGGAGGAAAATTGTACCTCGAGGGCTGAGCATTCTCAAGATGCCGACGACAGACAATCTCTATCCTGAACTTTTATTCAAATGGCAGCAGTTAAACAGAAAACTGAGTATGAACTATATGAAACTTCTGAATGAGTTTTTTCGTCCTGAGGAGGACTTGCTAAGAAGTAACATTGTTAAGCAACAACAGAACATTGTTACAAAGTATCCAAAAGTTAATGTTGATCAAGGTATGGAGAGAATACTTGACAGTATGCAGTTATTTGAAAAGAGACTGCTTGAATAAAAGAAGAATAAGATTTCTAGAGACACTAATGATTTTAGACTAGGCCATGTCTTTACTTGGCCTAGAACTAATATTGACCGTTTTAATGACACAAATGAGCGGAGACATCATTTTCATAATGTGGTTAATGAATCGGTCTCCACCTCTTCTGAATTGGTGAATGAGAACGTTGAGCATAATTCTGTAAATGAAAATGTTGTTAGTAACACAAGGACAACACAAGTTGAGAATTCAATAGTGGATAGTAGGACTGATGAGTGTTTCAGTTCTAATAGTCCTATTGAAAATCCAGAGTGTAGTAATAATATAACTCTACCTGCACAGGGGCAAATTATGGAACAATCATTAAGGAGGAAAACATGCCCTCCCCCCAATGGACAAATACATTGTCCTAGTCCATTTATCCCTTTCCCGATAGACCTACAACATCAGGCCAAACGGCAGAGGTCATTCAGCAGAGGGAGACGGAAAGG
Organism: Protopterus annectens; assembly: GCF_019279795.1. Lineage (NCBI taxonomy): Eukaryota > Metazoa > Chordata > Ceratodontiformes > Protopteridae > Protopterus > Protopterus annectens. The sequence goes on from NC_056729.1 coordinate 47,195,254, forward strand.
GTCAGGAGGGGAACACACAGGACCCACTTTAAAGAAAATGTGGGAACGTGTGGACAGTTGTTAGTTCTTAACTTGTCCGATAGAATTTTGACAGAGTATGAAATACAAGTTTTGAGTAAAGGTCTATCCTTTATCCCTACCAGTAAGAGTGATTTGTCCAATACTATAATAGACTTTAAAATGTTTACACGCAATGTTCAGCTTAAAATGGAGTATGGAGTGAATAGTAATACTATTAGTCAAACTTTTCGTGCACCTAGCACGTTGTTCCTAATTTACATCCTTTATTGGAAGTTTTTAATAAATTAGTGGAAGATGATATTTATAAGTTGAATTTAGTGGAAAGAAATATGTATAAAGGGAAGAATAATTTATCCTTTAAACAAAGGGCAGCTTTGAAAGATTTAAGTAATGACATCTCCATAATTATTAGACCAGCAGATAGTGGTCTTAGACCGTGATAGGTATAAAACAAGTATGGGGTTGCTGCTACAAGAAGCAGAATTTTATTCTTCAATCAGCATGGCTGAGGTGGAAAATAACGTTTTGAAAATTTATGATATGTTGGATGATATTTTGATGAGTAAATACATTAATTTTGAATTGTTTAAATTTTTAAGGGTGAATAATCCTTTAATCCCTATAATCCAGGGACTCCCAAAGGTCCATAAAAACTCTGTCAACACCCCAATGAGACCCATTGTTTCGGGCCAAGGGTGGGTGACAGAACCCTTCTCTATACATTGAACATTATTTGAGACCCATAGTTGATGCTAATGCACATATTTTGAAGGATAGTAAACAGTTCTTGGTGAGTCTCTAAGAGTATATGAAACATGTTGATTTTGATGCACTTTTTATTCTGGTCACCTTAGATGTAACTAGCCTCCTTATGGTTATACCCAATGAAGAAGGTGTAGAAAAAGTACATAATTATTTGTCCACACACTCAACAGTGAATTCAAACACTATTGACTTAATTACTCTCTTTTTGGAAACTGTATTATAATAATCAGAATGATGGCGTAGCGGTGGGCACTTCTTGTGCCAACAGCTACGCCAACATTTTTATGGCAAGTTGGGAGGAAGATAGATTGTTCCATCTTGAGAGTTTTAAAACAAATGTTGGCTTTTATAAGCGTTTTGTGGACAATTTGTTTTTAATTTGGAAAGGCAATGAAGCATCTTTATCTGATTTTGTTTCACAGGTAAATGGACTGACAGACTATCTTAATTTTACAATGAATTATTCATGACAAAACATATATTTTTTAGATGTATTTAAAGAGAGACTGGATAATGATCATTTCAATACAGGTGTCCATAAAAAAGCATGTTATCGGAACACACTGTTACACAGGAAGAGTATGCATCCTCAATATGTTTTTAAAAATGGCGTTAAGGGACAGGTTATGAGAGCGTCCAGGTTAAATCCAACGTATAATGGTTACACACAAGAAACATTAGATTTGAAAGTGAGATTAATAACAAGACAGTATGACCCCCAGGACATAGATAAAGGTATTGAGGAAACTAATACGGTTAGAATGACTAGGGCCAGTCCATATTTCTCTGATACAAGGGTGCAAGATCTAAGAGAGGACTTGGTCTGGCACACTATTCACACAGTGAAAGTACCCATGTTCTATACTGCAGATACGTCTGCGTTAAAGAGTATAGTGCAGAAACACTGGGACATGTTGCTTTTAGATGAAACTATTAAAGAAATAGTAGGAAACGAACCTAAATTTCTTTTTAAAACTAAGAAAAATCTTAAACAAATTTTAAATTTTTCTAGTTTACAAATGAAGGACACCTGTAATAATCCAGTTAACGGGACGAAACCATGTCAAAAATGTAATCAATGTGAATCAGTTGACACTAGGGATAGTTTTATTCACCCTGTTACTAATTATTCTTATAATTTTCATGTCTCAGCTGACTGTCCAACTGAGCACGTTGTTTATCTAGCTAGATGCACATCCTGTTGTGCATTTTATATAGGGAAAACCAATAGCAAGCTCAGGGAAAGAGTCAGGGAGCATCTTTATTATATACGTACTGGGTCTGAGCATAATGCCTTATCAAGGCATGTTCTTACTACAGATCGAACACATGCATTTAAGTTCTCAGTTTTACAAATTATTACCCCTGGGATAAGAGGTGAAGACATCAAAAACTATACTGAGCGCTGTGAAATGAATTGGATAATTAGATGCAGAGCTGACAAAATACCTGGGATTAATGAAAAAGTACCTTTAAAGCCCATATTAGACAATAGGAGGTTGAAATCAACTAAGTGAATTAAGTGCGCATGATTGACCAATGTCATTTTTAGTATATACCTCGTTATACATGCTTTATATGTTTAAAGAGCATGCCTTATTTTATGTTCGTTTTTATGACAAATTGTTTAGGCTCGACAATAAAGTATTGTTGAAGCGTTTGTGACACAATAAGAGGTTTAATTTAGCTAAATGGACAAAGTGTATATGTTTGTTTATACATTTTGTTGTGTATATTTTATAAGTTGAAATAGTGTCATATTTAATCTCATAGTATATTTGGTTTTATTACATTTTTATCGGATTAGTTTTTTGCCTTTATTAATATCTTAACTATAAAGTTAGAATGTATGTAGTAGCGATTTACTAATTAGTTGGCAGGATATGATGTCATTAATTAATATGAACAAGGAGGTATATATGTCTCTATTTTCATTTGTTTTTCACGGCCTGATGAAGCCTATATGGTGAAAGCGCTTACCGAGTTGTGTGAATAAAAGTATTTTACTACAATTGCTTTTTGCATTCAGCGGTATTCATTAAGAGAAGTTATAAGACAGCATTTCTTTTTGGAACTTTAAAAGAACAGCCTTGGCTTGTTCCTGTGAATGGACTTTGTTTTAGTTACTTTGATATTTATCTTTCTTTTCACGGGAACATTCGCTTTGTGGTGGAGCTTTTTGGTGTTTTTGATATTATAAAATATATGGGCAGATAGCCTAGTACTAAACTATGAAACTATATGTGTCACTACTAGACAAAGGCACAGTATTCTAAATTTATTCTGTACACCTTAACACCACTACATGGGGTGGCGAAAGCCACATCTCTAGGGCTAGGCTTGCAAATGCCCCAGGGCAGATAGCCTAGTACTAAACTATGAAACTACTATGAAACTATATCTCTTTTGTACAGATCAGTTGTAGTTTCCTGCTCTTTTGCAATGTTTTCTTAAGCTCAGCCGTTGTATGCAGGAAGTCAGTCCCTGCCAGTTCAGCTAACTTATTTTCTTTATCCTGTAACGGTTGTTCAAGAGTTTCCTGTAATGTTGCACGGTCTTTCTAATATTTTTCAGTAACCTGTTCTGCTGAATCTAAAACTCCTATGCACTTTTGAAAAAATGTGTGTATAACATGTGTAGAGTTTCTGAACTCATTTTGTCTGTCTTTTAGAAGTTTATTAGATTCTTCTGTAACAAAATGTAGTAGAGTTTCTGTCAATAACAGATTTGACTGTTGTTGCGACTCTGAAATTAACCTTTCACATGTGGTGATAGGACATAACTGTTCAACATCTGAATATAATGTATGCATATTAACTTTTTCTGGTTCTTTACCATTAACATGCTCGTCTGTACAGTCTAACCTTTGAATAATGGCATGCACTGTGTATTTTTATGACATTGTACACAGAAAGCAGTTTCATATGATTTACACAACAAACATTTGCCATACCACACATGGTTTTGTTTCAAATACCGGTCAAATATTGTAATCCATTTGCATAATGCCCTACACTTGCCCCAATAAGGTTTTACATTTACTAATGTGCTGTGTATACCAACATTGCAGTTTACTCTATATTATATCTGGTTGTTCTGCTACATTAAGAGTAAAGCTCGTCTTACACCTGCTTGAATTCTGTCTAATAGCATCCATACTAAAAATGTGACACAGAAAAAGGTCTTACCACTTAGCAAGAAAACAGGTGATCAGGCTGTTGCTGCAGATGGCTGGAAAATTTTCAGAGTCATTCGAGGAGCTGGTGAAACAGCAGGCAGTGAGCTGCTGTGAAAAGTTGATGTTCACCTTTCTTGGAGAATTTATGGCACTGCGACTTTCCTGCACTGCAGGCTCAATCTGGATTCAGAAGTCTGATGAACTTTACTGCTGCAAGCTGTATAAACTGGAGTATTTCTGTTTAAGATTTACACATAATGTGCAAATGTTAAGTTACTGCAACTTCCCTGAAGTGACCCTCTGCAGGCATCACTCCCCTGTGTTTGAATGCAGGCTAGGCTCGCCATTGAAAAATTAATGAACAAGGTGCTGCTTACTGTGATAGAACTGAAGTCTTCTTAAGACATTAAGTCTTATTGGCTGGGTTCTGCTGAAATCAAAGTCTAGTTATACTTGCATTCACAGTCTGTTGCACACAGAAACTTGCAGAATGTACACTGATGAAGGAATATACTTTCCAGCACAACACTCTGTTACTTTACGAGCTGTAACTAATAAATGACTTATTTTTATAATAAAGCACATGGACTATTGTTACAGCTTTAGTTACACTGTACCACTTTACTTCTTGAGCAGCATGGAAGATATTACATTACCTCGGAACAAGTGTGTTCCTACCCAAATACCTCTCCTAACAATTTCATTTGCTATAGTCTTTTTATAGTGTTTTTACACCCTGTTTTTCTTCTTGGTATTCTATTTTGGACTTTGTATGAGAACATATGTTTGCTAGTGTTTGCAGGAAAGCATGTTTCCATCATGTAGAGAAACAATGTCGATATTGTCTTTAAGAAAACATCTTGTGGAAAAACACATACAAATGCTGACTTGATAAAAGCATGTCCATCCAAACTTCCTTGCTTGATGGTGTTTATGACAAAAACACGTACAGATTGTTTTCCTGTTAAGAGCATGTCCATTCTTTAAGGAAGCAGGTCAACTTCCTTGCTGACAGTGTGAAATGCATAGAGAACTGTTTTTTTTAAATTTTTGCAGAGTCTGTAAGGAAACATGTCCAATTAAGCAGATGCCTTATTTTTCAAGGCACAGTCATTTAGTATGGATGCTAATTACATATTGCTAAACTATATTTCTACATTTAAGCAAGCTTTATTTTTTTACTTTATTTATTTTGCATATTTGTAGCAGAATTACTTTTAACCTTAATACACTCTAACAGATAGCATTCAAAAGTAGGGAACCGTAAAAAGGTGCTGAGATGAGAAAAGAATTAGGATGGGTCGCCAGGTGCCTTCTTTCATGGGAAACAGAAACATTCTGGAATAAAATCCCTTCCTCTTTTGAGGAGCAGATGGTTTCTTGAGACAAAAGGGTTTGAGGAACCTCGGGGGAGGAAGGGAAGCTGTTCCTGATGAGGTTGAGGAATGCCCAAAAAAGGAGAAAAATGATTTCCAAACCATGCATGCCCCTGACAAATGATATAAAAAACCAAAAGATCCTGATTGATCCTTAACCAATTGGGAAGGGACAAAGAAAGACAAAGAGACAGAGGAACCTGGCTTAGGACAGAGGGAAGATGATAATCTTTAAATTTTGCGTTCCTCAAGAAGTACGGCTTTTAGCGGCTTTTTCAAGTTTGTTTTCGTTCTGTTTGTAGCAGAAGAAGATAGTCAGACAGAACCTGGCTTGTCTGGAAAAAGAGGCATCTGAGCTGCAGCAGTCAGAGTAGACTTAGCAGGAGGAACTCTTCTAGCACGCTTTTTACCTTTGTGAGGAAGGCAAGACTGTCTTCTGTCTATGGTTAAAGGCAGACTTGGAAGGATAATTCCCCTGAATTTTGGGAACAGGGTAAACAAAAATATGTTTTAATTTCTGCATAGCCTTACACTTCTCCTGAAGGGACAAAGTTCAGCAACTGCAAAACCAAAAAATTATTATAGTCAAAAGGAGCATCCATCAGTGTGGCCTTAATATCATCAGGCAGAGGCTGAAGGCGAAGCCAATAATACCTCAACACATAACCAAAGGCAGCAGTAACTCTAGAAGAAACAACAGCTGGGCCATAACTACATTTAATGGAATGGTGAGCAACTTGAGAAAATGGCCCCAGCAAAGAGAGGGATGAAACCTTCCCAACAGAATAAGGAAACAACTTGAAGAGCCTGAGATAGAAGGACTACAACATATCTGGTCATATGGGTCTAGGAATTTGCAGAGCGAAATGCCAAAGAATCAGCAGTGTATATCTTTTTGCCCAATCTTTCCAAGACCCTGCTGTCCTTCTTTTAAGGAAGCAGCTTAGTAGAAGACAGAAGCCTAGAAGGCTTGTCAGAAGAAACAGATATAACACAGGGGTCAGCAGAGAGACACAAAGAAAGTCACAACAATCAGGCACCTTATAAAACCCATCAGTTTTTTTAGGATCAGGAATTTAGGAATCAGGGGCCTGAGAAGCTGCTGAAAAAGTGACAAAGCAGCAAGAACAGGAGGAACAGCAGAGGCCTTAAAGACTCCATTTGGAAGAGTTCATAGTACCTCTTCTGAATCTCAGAAACCAGGATGAAATCCCACTTAAAAAAAAATCCATCATACAAGAGATAGTATCACCAAAAAAATCTCCTCAAAAGGAGAATCTGGACTAATGGAGTCCTTCTCCTCAAAACCATAATCTTAAAGAGAGGGAATCTGGGAGGAATAAGCCAAAGACTCCTCATCAGAGTCCAAGTTCTCCTCAGACAAGTCCTGCTACTTCGGCCTTTTAAAAGGAGTAGAAGACTAAAGAGGGACAAGAACACAGACTCCCTTAGGAGGCAAGCCATGACAGCATTGAACAACCAGTGTGTGAAATCCTGCCATTTATAGTGAGAATCCTTAAGAGCACGTGAAATATGCATTGTCTGCTTCTTCTTCTTTAAAGGGACATCTGCCCTAAACATTTTAGGAGGTTCGGACTCTTGCTGACACTCAATCAACATAATAGGACTCTCCTCCCTAACAAGAATCTGCAGAACACCCCCTTGATCCCTTGGATAACATCAGCTGCGTTTCTCCCTGAACACCTGAAACAGATAGCTACAGTCTCTCCAAAGACATGAGAGACGCCGGATCCATGCCAGCCTCTGAAGAGGTCACTATCTGATACAACATGGTAACCAGCAGACAAAGGAGAATTCAAACAGATGATCGAAGATGGTGTTTGGACTGACAGCAAAGAAGTTCTGAGGAATGTATGTCTGTATGTCACATTTTACTCCATGAGAAGGAAGCATACGTATGATGCATGATGTCCCTATGAAACAAAAGGTTTTGGTATACTGGATGGACATCGGGCTACTCTTGGCATGGGATCCCTTGTGAAGTAATATGGAAGAACATACAAGGCCACCTAGGTAATACAGCATTCTCTCTCTCTGTGTGCCATGGAGAAGGCGTATGAGAATGGAAGGTCATGGCCACAATAAAACCAGAAAATGAAGGTTTCACGTCTTGAACCTTCTCTGAATTCTCACTACTGGTACTAAACCCGATATATCCTGGGCCTTCTTCATAGGCAGGAAATGGCAGACAGTAAAGTGTGTCCAACTTTATTCTGATGAATGTAAACCTATATGTCACAACCAAAGAGGATGTCTCCCAGTTTATGGATATCATCAGTGCATGCAACAGCTGAAAGTCCAATAAGGGATGCTTCCAGGAAGAACCCTACTGGAGGCTACCCAAAGTCAGAGTCATTCTTGTAAAGGAAAATATGAAATTATTTTACCTGCATGGCCTCTGCTACCACACCTAAATCTATGCTAAACAAATAGGGAGTAGAGGAGAAAAAAAATACCAGCACTCTATACTGACAGTGTAGCTCAGTCAGACCAAACATAAGGAAGTTCACTGTGAGGTCCCCATACAAAAGGTGTCTATCATATCCAGAGATACTTTCCAGGCACTGTGGTATAGTAGAAACATAACCTTGGAGTCACCATCTGGAATTTGACATAGCAGATTGGTTTTGCTGTATTCAGTGCAGAAAGTGATGACATGGAACTCTCCCCCTTCATTCTTGGCAAGGAAGATGTGACTGTAGAAACCTGTGAACAAAGAAAATGATCTCCAGAGTCCATGAAGTATGTATTTTGGGTCAACAGCAAATAGCTGTGCAGAGACAACTAGTCCTTGATTGAAGATTTTTTTTAAGGGGGATCCTAACATATCAAAGATCTATAACACCAGTTACCAACTGTAGATCTAGACCCTATGGGACTACAGTGATGGCTCTTCAACCATGGCAGATTCAGACAGCTGACCTTCCACAGAAGGTACTACAATGTACTCCATGAAACAAAAAGAGTTGGCAGAGTCGTCCTCCTCAGATATACTGCACAAGAAAAAGTCAGCATTACCTGATACTTGGGACACATCTTCATTCTAGGAGTGTATTTTCCTTTTGCCTTAAATAATGGCTAGTCTAAAAAAATGTTAAATTTGGGTGCCACAAAGTAACTTAATAGTGATCACTACTATCCTATTTTTACCTACTCAACTCCATCCTGAAACACCTGACTACACAGGACACTGCCTCAGAAAAAGGCATCCAAAACACCATCATGAGCACATCCCAAGTCATGTTATCCGATGCAGACACATTTATAAGCCTGATGCCCTAGCCAAAGGATCAGCACAGTTAAAGTTAGAACAGGCTACTTGAATCCCCATTGCAGAAGCCACAGTGATGGTGTTTTGTACATCCACCTTGATCCCTGTCTCAAGGAAACCCACTAGCTTTTTGATTGTTTAAGGATTCAAAGGTGGTCAAACAAACACAATTAAGGAACACAAAATGTAATGTGACAGAAAAAAAGGCCTCTCCAGCACACTATCCAAAGCTCTGGACTCTTTTAATGGGAAAAAGGGTGGAAAATCACTACGGTCTATTGGATTTTTGCCTAGCTAAAAAGAAAACAAGGGGGTCTGCCCTGGGATTCTTAATCAGGCTGTCATTCCATATGGTCTATGTACTGTTAAGAACATCTGCCTTTTCAGAAGCAAAAGGACATGGAGTACGGACACTTTCCAGCTCTGTATATAAATTCTTTAAGAATCAGTTCTATGGGGGATAAGTCAAGGTCCTCATTCTTCTTGCCCAGATATGCAACTGGTTAAGGCATTTTAGAGTAGAAGGCAAAGAAGCTGCAAGTAAACTACAGCAAAGTGTGGTCTAGTCATTCTTCTCTGTCACTGGCTTAGCAAGCTCCAGATTCTTAGAATTCTCTTCACAGGAAAGTGAGACACAAGAATGCCCTTTCTACCACTACCTCCAAAAAGAGGTATGAATTTATCCAGATCAAGATACAATTACTAGTTCTAAGGAAAGCTTATGCCAGATGAGGTGACAGTTATTTGAAGTTTGTGTAGGGCAAGATACTGACATCAAACCCATACTACTTATGTTTACACTCCTCCCACAAAATGCCAAATATGTGCATGTCCAGCATCTGAGATTTCCAATGAGCTCAACTGGAGCAGATATACTTGGGAGTCGCATCAACATTTAGAGAGTCTCGCTCAAACTACAGGAAAGGATAAATAACAAGAGCTTTCAATGGAGGACTTAAAGTACCGCTCCAATTCAGCTGGTCATGCATGGTCGTGCTTTCGGTAATCAAGTATAGAACAATAAATGGTGATACCCCACAAGACAATCAACCTCTAAAGTGGTTTCCATGGTGCAGCTTTCTGTACTTCCTCTTGTCAAGCAATGACTGGTGCAAGATGAAGTCCCTATTAGTTGACACAGAGCTTGTGGCAAACAAGGAATGTAATGTGGACTGTGTAGAAGGACATTTGAGTGAAATCAGGCCTCTAATTCCCCAACCTCTACTGTGAGAAGGATCCTCCTGTCAAGCTAGAGTAAAATACACTCTACAGCCAACATGTACAATGAGTTAATGTAGTCCTCAAGCTGCTCTTTGCCGTTTTTACAGGTTGCCTATGTGAAGTGCCGGCACTTGTTTCAGTACTTTGTATCATGCTAATTTCACAGACAATATAAACAAGTGCTGGTCTTGGCTACTTAAAAGACAACTGAAACAATATTAGAAAGTGCTTGGCAATTTCATAATTAGCCTTATTTGCTGAGCATTTTTAGAAAGTCTGCCCAAAATACTGTGTTTCTGGCTATTTAAAGCGGGTCTATATTGAATTAGCGAATGCTTAGAAAAGCGAACGCTAATTCATCGACCCCTTTTAAGCGATAGCTTACAATCCCGAACACCTGAAACAGTGATTTTTTTCACAGGGCAGAAAATCGCTGGGCCGGTTTCGGGAGTTGGCCATTTCCTCCACTGTGGTGCGATCACAGAGTTGGTATATATAAGTAGGGGGGTGTGGGGGCGAAGCCCCCCCATTATATAATGTTTTAAGTTTTTTTTTGTGGACCAGCGATTTTTTTTCCCCTGGGAAAAAATCGCTTTTCTGGGTGTTAGAGATTTTAAGCTTTCGTTTAAAAATGGTTGAATAATTAGTGTTCGCTTTTCTAAGCGTTCGCTAATTCAATATAGACCCATTTAAAGCACATTATACATTTGCAAAATGGTTCAACATCTGTTTAATCTTCAGGTAATGTTACTGGCACAATTACCTATTAAACTTCAATGCACTGGGCACCTACCCTTCTAGACAAAGGAGCAGATGCATGTTGAAAGTTAATAAAAAAATCTAATTTTTCATGTAATTTCTTATAAATCAATATACCGACACAAAACACATACACATTTTACATCTGAAATCATACCAACATTATATATTCACCCTTATGATAACTTCTGTTTACTTTACTCTGAAAAGAATTGAAAGCTGCAGATTTGTCTTCAGCTGTTTTGTAAAAGTTGCTCCCTGCCAACTGAAAATGGCCTTCTTATCCGAATCTATCCTAACATCAAACGACAATCAATCACTCTATCTCAAGATAGTCTTATGAAGTTAAAGACAAAACCCCTTGACAATCCATTTTTCATTTTACTCTGCGCAGCTTAAAAGCTTTAAGGGGAAAGTAACAGAACATGAATTATGTGCATACTTGTAATAGCATACAAAATAGATACATTTTACTAACACACAGAAAATAACAGAAAATATTATAGATTTCACAGAAAACAGTACAAATTTTGTCAGTTCAAAAAACTGTATCAACTTATGACTCAAATACAAAGTGAATTTGTCATCCTGCAAAAAATATACACTTCTTTTCTGAAACTAATGGCAAATGGATATGTAAGACTATTGCTGGTACCTAGCACAAGAGGACTATTTCTCCATAACCGTAAAAAGTATTATAGCAAATTTCTCAAAATGATGCCTCATGATCCACAGCTACAAAATACACTTCTCTGAGGGTTCTAGCTATAAAGACACATACACAGCTTTGTTTTTCTGAAATTGAGTTAGTCCTGACTCTTAACAGGGGTGACAGCGTATCTCCAGGACAGAAAAAAAAACTTTTGCTTTTAGGACAAATAAATAGGATTTTTACTACTGCTGTATGACAACTCAGAAAAGAAGTCATTACTTTACTTAGCGTACTAAGCAGAAGTTCAGCACAAGATCACAACAGAAACAGAATACAATGTGAAATGTCAAACTGTGGCAGTAAAGGCACATGAACTAAAATGTTTGGTCCTGTCTTTGAAAAGCTATGAAGACCCAGATAAAAAATTAAAAACTGAGCTCTGCACCATGGAGCTATGAAGAAACACTGCTCATGTCATGATAGGTAGCACCACCTCCCATCCCTGACAAGCTATATCTCTGCCCACTTATTAGATTTAATTGCAAATCTTTCAAAGACTAAGACAATGATCAGCTATAACATATACTTTCTATCCTTGAGGTTTCCAGTGCAGCACAATATGAAATTGGATCCCACCATATTAGTTGTTCAAACTATTATGCTAACTACACTATGTTGCAAATGAAAAAGTATATAAAGTACAATGGATTTTTACTTCTGATGTAATGACTATTAAATATTTCAGGCTACTGCTGTACTATATGTACATCGCAAAAGTTCAACAAAGCATCAACATGAAAACAGAGTATAATAGAAAATGTCAGATTGTGGCAGTAAAGACATATGAATTAGAGCCGCCAGAGCATTCCTTTGAAAGACTAGAATATCTCCACCTGCCTTTGAGATTTCACAATGAAACTTTTATGCAATTACAAGTGTGTTCTGTTATAAAACCCTAAGAGTCCAATTATTTAGTTTTATCTCAGAGTTCTAGTGCAACACCCCTTTCAATAGGATTCCACGGCATTAATATATTAAAAATCACGGTACTGCAACCAATAGGTTACAGCTGAAATTTTTTTTTCTCTTGATGAAATATATGCATTTTTACTTCTGATGTAATGAGAACATATTATACATATATTCTGGACTTCAGTTTTTACCTGGTCATTTTTTACAGAGGTCACATAACCTCAAGGTGAAAACGAAACATAGTGCCAAACCATAACAACAAATAGCCTCCAAAACACTGGATTTACTAGCTATACATATGGTCATAAGTCAGATCCCCAAATAAAGTTTACAACAAACTAGTAGTAACTTCTAATGAAATACTAGAGTACAAAACATATATACACTATTGCAGTGGAATGTTTCCTTACTGAGAATGTACACCATCTCTGACTGTGAAGACATCACATAGATACAATGGCAACATGGCTTTATGACAGATCTCTTCCTCCAACAAATCATACCATTAATTATTCAGAAAATATCTAGTAACTACCCTTTGCTTTCAAACATAACCTGCCCCCAAAAATGATACCCACATTCTGTGTGCTTCTGATGTCTCACTGAGAAGAGAACAAAAAATGTAATAGCCAGAGTAACATGTTTCACCTTTATGTTATTTAGAAACATTCACTGCCCTCAACAAGCCACATCATTTTTATTAAACAGTGACCATGAGCTTTCAAGTCCAACACTACTCCACACACCTACCCCAAAAAGAAATTCACTTTCTGTGCATACTTCTGATGTCCATTTGTGAAGAAAATGAAATAAATGAAGGTCCTTGACATATATACATGTCCCTTCCTGCAAACTAGCCATATAAATGTTTTTGCATGAATCATGTAATTTTCTTTCACTTCCATACACAGCCTGCCTCCTTAAATCAAAATGATCACTTTCATTGCACATTTCTGATAAATAATTGCAAAGGAAGAAAAAGGCATGGTGGACTCAGTAATGAAGATCAGCTTGCTCACAGCAGCATACATGGCTTGCCAGGTCATATAACTGTCTCCCTAAACAACCAAGCAACACAAAATGTATTAATTTAAAATATTGCTGGTACAAAGCAACCCCATGCTGATTTTTGCAAAAATTACATAAAAAAAAACAAATATACAGCTATATTCTGATGTGGGGAGCATTTACTGCTACTGCAGGTTCATAGATAAGTATTAGGCTAGCTGCCTTTGAATGCCATTTTAAGCCTTTGCAATTTGCCTTTTGGTGCTTAAACAAACCTATCCTGTTTGATGTTAGATCATCCTTATCCATGTCATGGTCAATAATTATATATCACCCCTATTGATAATTAATGGGATCATACCCTAGATGATTTTGGGTAACCCATGCAAAGGATAAAGTGTTTAGAAGCAGCCTCTGTCCATTACTAGTCCTGGGGTAAAGTTTCCGTTTCCCATTCACAGATCCAAATTGTGCTTGAATGCAGACAGGGATAAACTGGTTTATGTGGAAAGAGTATTGGTTCCAGAGGTGCAGTATCACCTGTGAGATAAACCTGTAGCTCCAAACCATCCCTAAACCACAGTATTTCAGATGCCACTTGACTTGCTGTATGCAGTAAATCCATCAGTAGTGGGTCTGAGGAAGGAAGTTACTACATGATAGAGCAAAATCCCAAAAAGGGAAGGCACCTTCTGATCAGTATTAGCAAAAAACTACGGGCACTCATAAAATCATCGAAGGCCAGCTTCGAGAGAAAAATTGCACAGGACACTAAAGATAATCACAAAGCTTTCTTTAGTTATGTCAGGAACCAGAGTGGAAATTCCCAGATATGCTCAGAATTAGTCCAAAATGACAAAAAATACATTGAACCCACAGCCATTGCCAACATCCTAGCCGACAGGTTCAGCGCAAATTCTCCCCCCCCCCTCACCAAAAGAGCAAATATCTATTCCAGCAGAGTGCTGCCCCCCTGACATCTCAAATGCTCAGGTAAAAACCGCGCTCTCCGAAGCAAAAAACACAGCATCAATGGGACCAGACGGTGTCCCGGGCTGCGTCCTACATGAACTCCAAGATGAATTGAACCCAAACTTAAAGCTACTGTTCAATCTCAGCCTTACTACAGGATATGTACCCAAAGAGTGGCATACAGCAACAGTGGTCCCTCTCCACAAAGGTGGAGCCTCAACGGATCCTGGAAACTATCGCCCCATAAGCCTGACTAGCTTGGTCTGCAAAGCTATGGAAAGGATCATCATGGAACTCATAAATAAAGATATTGTGGACCTACAGACACTGGATCCTACCCAGTTCGGCTTTGTTAAGGGCAGATCCTGCCTCTTAAACCTGGTCGGTTTCTTTGAAACAGTCACCAAGGCCATTGACGAAGGGAAGGTGGTCCACACAGCCTACCTGGACCTCGCAAAAGCCTTCAGTACAATACCCCACTTGGGCACCATAGATAAGCTATCCAGCTTAAATATAAACCCCTGTGTCACTAGATGGGTTGAAAACTGGCTCAAGGACAGAACCCACATGGTTAGAATTGCTGGAGCCATGTCAGACTCCAAACCAGTTACGAGTGGTGTCCCTCAGGGCTCAGTCCTGGGACCTCTCTTGTTCGGTATATATTTCTCGGAGGTACAGACCAACACGGAAGGACTGTGGCTGACCAAGTTCGCAGATGATTGCAAACTGGGCGCCATAATCAACTCTCCAGCTGACACAAGCATCCTCCAAAAGGGTCTCATAGAAACAGACAATTGGTTCCAGAGCCATGGCCTCAAGCTAAATGCCAAAAAGTGTATAGTCATCCCCTTTGGCGAAAACAAAGTGCCCACAAATTACCACATAGGTGGTAATCCATTAAGTACGGAAGTAATGAGGGACCTGGGGACCCAAGTTGATAGTAATCTCTCATTTGACAACCACATGGCCAAAGTGGTTAGAAATACATTCTATATAGCCCACCTAATCATGAAGGGATTCACATCTAGATCAGGGGAGGTCATTGTGCCTCTTTACTCATCCCTCATCAGGCCCATAATTGAGTACAATGCCCCTTTTTGGATGTACCTTACCAGACACCTGCAGCAACTAGAAAGACCCCAAAAATACCTCACCAAGAGGATCAAAGGGCTCAAACAGATGCCATATGCTGCCCGGTTGAAGAAACTCCAGCTCTACTTGGTTGCTTACCTCCTGCTTAGAGGCGATCTGTGCCTGACATATAAAGCCATGTCCAACCCAAATTAAATGGGCATGCTGCACCTCAGAAAATCCAAATCCCATCGAGCTACGTGCTCGAGGGACTTGAACCTCAGCACAAAAATAAATAGGACATGCTGGAGGGACAGATTCATATCCCAGAGGCTCCCTTCACTCTGGAATAAAATCCCAGTCCAGGTTAGGCAGAGTCCCTCACTGACTCTCTTTAAGAGGAATCTGGATGAGTGGATGGGAGATCGTAGATTTACCCCGGGTATCACTTCTGTGTCACTGTTAGACAGAGGCACAGTAAACTAAACCTCAAAAAAGGGCATAGTAAAATTAATTTAAATGGGTGGCGAAAGCCAAACACACTCTGGCTAGGCATACAAATGCCCTAGGGCAGATAGCCTAGTATGAACCTTGTATGCCAGACACAGATCACCTCTTAAAAGTCTGTAGGATACAGATTACAATGATAAGGCTTTGAATCAGTCCATGTAGTCCATATTGTTTAAGCCTCATATCCATTCAGTAAGGTATACCTGTAGGAATTCCAGCTTTTGCATGTGTCTAGACAGATACATGCCAATAGGCGCATTATACCCAATTATTGGCTGTCCCAAGTCTTCTTCAACAGATTGACTTCTGCTTTACTGCACATGTGCCCAAACCACTGTAATCTGTTCTCTCTGACCTATTCTGCAACCGGAGCTACTATGGCTTCTGCTCTTAAGTACTCATTTCTTCTTCTGTACCACAGTATGCATCCTACCACCCTTCTCAGGCACTCCATTTCCAACACTTCTAGCTTTCTCATCTGCTCTGTCTTTACTGTCCAAGCTTTTTGTGTCATACAACAGTATTGGTCACACCACTGTTTTGTACCCCTTACTTTCAGCTTCTTTGACATTCTTCTGTTATACGCTATACCTGACATACTATGCCAGTTGGCTGCAGCCCCTCTGATTCTAGCTTTGACCTCTTCATTTAGACTTCCCTTCTCCTCAACCACCCCTCCCAGATACTTGAAGCTGTTAACCTGTTCCACTATTTTCCCTTCTATCTCAATTCTCAGCTTCTTTTGATTTCCCCAATTTGCTGCAATTACCACTGTCTTACCAGTACTTAATTTCATCCCATGTGCCTTCAGTTCTGCATTCCATTCCCCTATCCTTCAGTGAAGTTCTTGCTCAGAGTCTACCTGTAATGTCACAACATCTACAAACAACAACTTTATTGATCTGTTCCCTCTGACCCATTTGCGAATATAGTCCATCACTAATATGAAAGTACAGTAGTGTACACTTACCATAAATGTAGATGTACGAGTGTATTCACTGCTGCAGTCATTACATTTGGGTAATCTGCTGGCAGGCTGCCCTCAGTCAGCCTGATTAACAAAGTCTTGGGTCCTGCATCGGTTGCTGTTCCTTCTTCCATGACGTCAGGTCATCAGGGGGTATAAAACATGCAGCCGATGCCATTACATCAGTTTTTCTTGCCCCAGATGTCAGGTGCCCCCCAAATGGGGAGCAAAATAAAATTAAACACACAAAAATATACCTCCAACCAAAAGCAAATACACCAAAAAGGCTTTTAAGCATAGAAAAAGAAAGTAGAGGTATAGTCATAGAAAAACAGGGGGCTGGAGGGAATGTAACCAGGACTGTAATAGTTAACTACATTTATGGTAAGTGTACACAACTGTACTATGTTCTTCGTGTTTCACTGTTGCAATCATTACATTTGGGTAGATTCCCAAAGCTATGGTTGGGAGGAGGAATTTACACAGCATTAGGACCATCTATAAGGCCCTGCAAGACAGCAGTGGCAAAGCCAGCTATGGATTTAGAGAAAACTGGTAAATGATAATGCTTGGTGAAAGTATGTACAGAACTCCAGGTAGCAGCTTCTAGAATATCCCTGGTAGGAACACCTCTGAGAAAGGCTGCAGAAGTAGATGCAGCCCTGGTGGAATGAGATCTGATCCCCTGGGGGATAGGTTTTCCATGGTGCTTATAGCAGAAATGAATGCAGTGGCTTACCCATTTAGAAATGGTTTGTTTTTGAAATAGCCTTCCCCTCTGCCCCAGCAGCAAATACTGCTAGCAATTGTTCAGATTTTCTTCGAAATTTTGTTCTGTCCAAGTAGAATCTAAGTTGTCTGTGCACGTCCAAGGAATGCAGAATCCGTTCCCCTTTGTTCTGTGGATTGGGATAGAAGGTTGGCAAATGAATGGATTGATTAAGAGCCACACTAAAAACCACCTTGGGCATAAAGGATGGATTGGTCCTCAGAGATGCCCTGTCCGCATGAAAGATGATGAAAGGCTCTACTGCTATAAGGGCCTGTAATTCAGATATCCTTCTCGCTGAAGTGATCGCTAAGAGGAAGGCTGTTTTCCAAGAAAAAAATGTTAAGTCTGCAGTTGCAGCTGGCTCGAAAGGAGGTAGAGCGAGCTTCTCTAAAACAAAGAGAAGGTCCCAGGCAGGGGTAGGGACTCTCCTGGGTGGTCTCAAGTTCTTTGCCCCTCTGAAATACTGCTTGAGCAGGGGATGAGAAAAGAGGGGTGGTCCTGCGTTATAGTGAGCTGAAATAGCTGAAGCGTGGATTTTAATAGAGGAAAAAGACAGGCCCCTGTGAAGCATCTCAGTTAAGTATTGCAAAATCTGAGGTAAATTAGGTGCTGCTGTGCTCATCCCTAAAGATTGGTTCCAAGCACAGAATCTTTTCCATTTGTCAGCATAAGATCTTCTAGTACTAGGTCTTCTCGCCTCCAAGATGACATCCATCACAGGTTTGCTGAGGGATGCTAAGGGTGAATTTATGTGATTAGCCAAGCTGCAAGGTTCAATGTTGGGAGCTGAGGGTGCAGAATTTGGTTCTCCTGCTGAGACAGCAAGGAAGGTGTCTGAGGCAGGTGCCATGGAGATATTTGTGACACACTGCGCAGGAGTGGGTACCAGTGTTGGCATGGACAGTCTGGAGCAATCAAAATCATTCTTAGTTTGTCCTGTTTGACTTTTAGCAGGACTTTGGAGAGCAGAGGCAGAGGGGGAAAAGGCGTAGACTGACAGGTTTTTCCAGCTGAAGGACAGAGCATCCACTTTCCAGGCTTTTTTGTGGGGATTCCTTGTGCAAAATTTGTCCAACTGGTAGTTTTGTGGGGAGGCAAATAGATCTATGTCTGGGCTCCCCCATTTGCTTGTCAACATGTTGAAAATCCGTGGCTCCAGTTTCCACTCGTGTGGGTCCATGAGATTTCTGCTTAGTCCGTCTGCCAGTGTATTCAATTTTCCTGGCAGGAATTGAGCTTGTAGGTGCACTTGGTAGCTCAAGGCCATGTTCCACAATGCCATGGCTAGTCTGCAGAGGGGGTAGGAATGTGTACCCCCCCCCCTGCTTGTTTATGTACCACATAACCATGGTGTTTGTCAGTCTTTACCATTAGTTATCCTGGAAGAATGTAGTCCCTGAAGGCTGTCAGAGCATTCTGTACAGCTAACATTTCTTTTTGATTGATATGTAGGTGCATTTGATTTGGGTTCCATTTGCCCTGAATGCACTTCCCTGCCAGGTGCGCCCCCCCATGCATAGTCTGATGCATCTGTAGTTAAGGTTTGGCAGCAGGGGGGTAGTGTGAATGGCAGTCCCTTGTTTTGGTGGCAGGCCTCTGCTCACCATAGAAACTCCAGATGTAGGCAAGGTATGATAGGAATCATTGTTTCCAGGCTGTGACAATGTTGACGCCATAGACTTTTTAAGTACCACTGAAGTTTCCTCATATGCAGTCTTGCATATGGAAATTAGAAGAATGCAGGAGGCCATGAATCCCAAGGCTTGCAGTATTTGTCTTGCAGACAGCAGGGTTTTTGCGGCCATTTGTTTGAAGTAAGTTACCAAATGAATTTGCTTTTCTGGCGTGAGGAAAGCCATCTGGGCAGTTGTATTCAAGCTTGCACCCAGGAATGTAATCTGTTGAGAGGGTACCAGTTGTGATTTCTTTTCATTTATGGTGTACCCCAGACAAGTTAGAACCCTTTTTACAAACGCCAGATGATTTATAAGTATGGCCTGGTTTTCTGCCTGAATTAGACAATCGTCCAGGTATGGATATATATGAATATTTATTTGCCTGCAAAATGCAATTACTGGAGCCAGGCACTTTGTGAATACCCTGGGCGAAGTAGACAAGCCAAAGGGTAGTGCAGAGAACTGATAATGCAAGTAGCCTGCTTTGAAGCTTAGGTATTTTCTGCAAGATTCCCTGATTGGGATATGCAGGTAAGCTTTGCCTAGCATAGGTAGTAATTGGTGAAGAGTCAGCATCTTGAATTTTGGAATGTCCAGAAAGGTGTTTAGAGCAGACAGGTCTAGAATTGGACGCCATGATTTGTCTTTTCTCGGTGCAAGGAAAAGCCTGGAATAGAAACCTTGTCCCTTTTGCTCTTCTGGTACTGGCTGAATCGCACCCATGTTTAAGAGGGAAAGTACTTATTTTGAGCCTCTGCCCACTGATTTGGAGGCAGGTCTGGCCACCCGTTTGGTGTTGGCAATGTATGGAAATGAAATCTGTATCCCTGGGACATTGTATTTAAAATCCATTTGTCCTGGGTTATGAGTTCCCAGTTTTTTGCATGAAGAGCAATCTTTCCCCCCAAAGGGGTGGCTAAAAGGTAAGTGCTTGGTAATTTTAAAGGAAAGTCATTGAAACTGTTTACCATAGGGGGGGTGTCTTATTTCCAGATTTGGAAGTGGGGGCCCCCCATTGCTTAGTTCTGAGAGTCCCCTGGGACTGAAACCTGGTGCTTTTGGTGTGTCTGGATTTGACTTGAGAGGATCTGGAAGGAGTTGGAAAGGACCAATTATTATTAGGCCAGTGCCTACTAAATCTAGGAGGTTGCACTTGCAAGAAATCTTTTACAGTTTGCATAGATTTAGCTTTATCTTCCATCTTTTTTAGAACTTCTTCAGCCTTATTGCCAAACAGGCGGTCCTGATTTAGAGGAGCATCCAACAATTTCGCTTTAACTTGGTCAGGCAGGGATTGCTCCTTAAGCCAAGCATGCTTTCTAAGCACAGACCCAGTAACAGCAGCCCTGCAAGAGGCCTCTAAAGAATCAAAACCATATTGCAAAGTATGTTTTCCAACTTGTTCAGCAGAATGCAATAAATCCTGTAAATTTTTATTTTCCACACAGTCAGAGATCAACATAATTTTATGTTTAAGCAGTCCAATAATATGCTGTTGATATTTTAACATATGAAATTGGCAGTTTAAAGCCCTGATTGCCAAGGTTGCAGAAGTATAAACCTTTTCACCCCATCTATCCAGCGCCCTGGAGTCTCTATCAGAGGGGGTAGGATTTTTAGCAGTAGAAGCCTTAATGCCCTTGGACCCCTGAGAAATGGTTTCTAGATCCGCAACAGGATTTTTGAAAAGGAACTTGTGGGACTCAGGAACCCTGTAGTATCTGTCAGGTTTACTAGGAGCTGGAGGCAGGGAATTAGGGGCCATACTGGATTCCAAAAACACATGACAACACATCATCAACAATGTCTAGTAGAGGAGGTATAGCCAAAGGCCTATGCTGAGGTAGAAGGAAATCCCTAAGCCTCTTTTTTGATTCAGAAAATTCCTGACTTTCCCAGTGGAAATGCTCCCTTAAGGTATGTAAAGTTTCCCCAAAAGAAAAGTCCTCAGGAGGAGAAGCAGAGGGAATGGAATCCTCATAAGTAGGTATGGACAAATCCAAGTCACTAGAAGAATCAGAAAAAAAGAGAGTCTTGATCAGAAGATTCATAGTCAAGTTCAGTCCTAGGCCTCTTAGAAGGGGGGGTTGACTACCCCTGATTACAGTAATAAGATCTTCAGCCATTTTAATTGTTTGTTTTTTAGGCATAGGGGCCTGAACATGTGGCCTGGGCATCGGTTTTATAGACATAGATCGAGATTTAGGCTTTAGTACAGAAGGTGGAGTCGGTTTAATATGCAAGTCTGTAGGCCTGAATATACCCTCAGAAGCCGATGCCTGCACAGTGGCTCCAGACCCATCCAAGGTAGAGACATCCATGTGTTCCATAGGTGACATATCTCGCGGCATACCTGACTCCGAATGGTTCTTAGTACAGGCCTGAGAGTCAGAAGTAGCGAGTATCAGGGGCTGCGAATGCACCTCACCGAGTACCGGCGAACTGGCGACTGGCTTAGGAGAAGCGTCGGCAGTTTTGGATCTCGACGGCCTGTCTCTGTCTTTATCTTTGCGTTTTTTCAGAATCCCGGTAGTCAGATGGTTAACCGACGTCATTTCTGGATAATTAAACCGAGAACCGAAATATTTAGAGGCAAAAATGTACAGATGACGGATAGTGCGCAGGTTAAATAAAGCACAAAACCGACAGCAAGGTACGTCATGGTCGGGGCCTAGGCAAGGAATACAGTACAAATGATAATGTTTATGAGGTATTTGCAATTATTAACTTTTACTGACATCGGTAAGGAGCAAGAAAAAGTTTCTCCAACAGGGTACTTAGCTTTAAGTTGAAGACTTCGGTTCTGAAACTCGAAAATGAAAATTTCAGGAGTCGGCCAACCAGCACTTGTGAACTGCCTCTGCTTCGGGCACGGCACGAAAGACTGGTGTAATGGTGTCGGCTGCATGCTTTATAACCCTGACGACCTGACGTCATGGAAAAAGGGACAGCAACGGACGCAGGACCCAAGGCTTTGTTAATCAGACCGACTGAGGGCAACCTGCCAGCAGATTACCCAAATATAATGACTGCAACAGTGAAACACGAAGAACATCAGCAGTGGGCTCAGAACTGAACTGTGGTGCACACCCACTCCCACTGGGAACCCATATGTGAGATTGAACACTATCCGTACTTGAGTCATTGGGTCTTGTTACATAGCCTGCACTAATTCTAGCAGTGTTTGTGGGACTTTGAACCACCACAGTACTGCCAAAATCAGCTTTCTTGAGACCTTGTCATACACCTTCTCCAAGTCTATGAATGCCCAGTTGGACACTCTCCTCATCTTTAGCTTCTTTTCCACTATCTGTCTCACTGCAAACATCAGGTCAGTTGTGCTACATCCTGATCTGAATCCAAACTGCTCATCTCACATCTAACTTTCTACTACTCTGCATATCCATTTATCAATCACCCTTCTCCAGATCCTTAAATCTAGACACAGACCCTTTTGTTTATAAGCTGTGCAATACAGAAGGGCTTTCTTACAACAACGGAAACATGCTGATCGAAATTTAAGTCCATAAAAGTTCCCAAATCTTGAACAACTGGGTTAGCTGTTAGGGATGTATTATCAATGTGGTTGGTTCCCAGGAGTAGATGATTGCCCACAAATTTAATTGGTTTCCTGAAATGGAAAACTGTCTTGGAAGATCCATGCATGTGAATTTCCTAATACTCAATAGTCATAAAACTAGAAATTGCCAAGAATGCACTGTGATCATGTCTTAAGAAAACTGATTGCAGCTGCTTAGACTGCATAATAATGGGAAACTGACTGGCTACCCATGTCCTACTACTATGTTCATGGGGTAAGAGTTGAGAAGTTATATTAATAAATGGCATGACCTCTCATTTTTGTGTTAAACTTCCCATCAATTTCAATGAAAAGCTGTAGGCTACCTAGATGGCTAAAACAGTTATTGTACCAATGAAATAACAGACCTTCTGCAAGAGAAAGTTTCTTCATACAATTTTAAAATAAGTACCCAAAACAGAGTATAATTATCTCTTACTTTAAATCTAGTTTCATACCAATTTTAAAACAAGAAAAAAAGAATGTGCTAAAGCCAGCGCATCTTGACACCCACATCAGTGGTCCCGAGACACCCTGTAAACCACTGTAAGGTGTTAAACAAGACAGCATTTTCTACAGTGACTAATGCAATCAAAATCTGAGCTATGCAATTGGTAGTAAAAATAAAGGGGGCATTGTCTCTTAGTCCCAGCTGTGACATCACAAAATGCAACGAGTATAGGCATACATCCCCTATATGGAACTCAAGGAAAATTTTGAACTGTGCTGAGCTGTTGGTATCAGAAATAAAAAAAAATGATTAGAGGCCTTATACTTTGAACACCAAGTCAGATATTACTATACTACCAAGTCAAAACTGCTGTGTAGGCAAAGGCAAATGCATCTGAAATTAGTTCAGTAAACAGAAGAGAAAGTAAACCACCTCATGTTTGACTGAGACTATATAAAATGTGATAATAAAAGGAAAATGGAATGGAAAAAAAATGCTGAATGCACAATGTCTATTAAAAGAGAATTACTGAAAGCACACCATGACTGTATTTACTATGGTGAAATAGATATATGGAATTAAAGCTGATCATAATTGGGGGGGGGCGGACCTTTAAGATGCAAGAATTCAGTTTCATTGGCTGAAGGGATAAAAACTGTCCACCAGCACAAGTCAAAACACAAAACAAAGAACTGCAGCAGTGAACAGTTAAAAAAACCCTTGTACTACTACAAGCTAGTAAAGTAATCCATTCAGTTGTTTTCTTGCTTAAGAGTACATAAATAGAAAAAAATGTAGTAGCTAAAGAGCTTTGATTTCCTGTAGCTAGTAAAGTATGTAAAAACGTAGATTAAAAACAATAACCAGTAATGACAGAAAATAAAACAGCAAGACCAGTGCTTTTTGTTTTGGAAATAAAAGCTTCTACAGATCTAATACAAGTTTACTTTAAAAGATGTCAATTTGTTTTAGATCTGAAGACTTCTTTATTTACAGGGTAAAAACACTTATCTGGCTGTCTTGTTCTCAGCCACTACTGTTTACTGATTTTAATCTAAATTCTGTTTTTTTTCAATATACACAGGGGGATCTTTAGCATTCACCTCAACTACCATCAACTCGGGCACACAGGATAATGGGAGAAACGAAAGCAATGCGGAAGAAAGATACCCAGACAGTTCCAATAGTAGTAGGAGCAGCGGGTCTTATAAAATAGAATCTACAAATATATTTAGATGTGTTACCAATACATGTAACCCCATATGAATTGCAGGAGGAGGCATTACTTGGTGGATGCTGCGAACAGCACTTTTGGCTGACATGAAAGATTGAAACAATACTAATTTCATGAACTTTCATCATCCTTTGACTTATGAATGGGGTCCATTCCAGCCATGGCATTACAAACCCAAAACATTTTGAGAAATTAAATAAGGGTGAGATAACACAACAGATGAGTGAAAAACAATATGCAGACCAAGAAACCTTGTCTCGTTTGGAAAAATAAGCAAGTGAAGAAGTGTGAAAATTTAAAGAATAAAATTTAGAGATGTTTGAAGGGTATAAAAAACAAATATGGACATGGGTAAGAAAGAGCTCTGATATGGTACAATACTTGTGCAAAGGAGAAAGTCAAATTATGCAACAAAAATAGGCAGCCCCAAAGATATTCAAAGAGAAATATAGGCAAAAGGATCCAGATATGGAAAATTTCACAATAAAATAAAAAAAATAAGATCACAAAGAGGGGAATATAGAACAAGAAGTTATGTACTCACCATAACGTTCAATGTATGTAGTCCATCTCGCCTTACATTCTTACCCCTGGGGTTCGGAGCCGAACCTCGGCTCCAACTCGGCCATACTCTAGCTCGAAGTCTTCAATTGGCCCGTGGCTAAGAGATATCCCATCATGCAACAGGCCTATTCCCCAGAAATTGTTTGCTGCAAGCGCACACACATACTGAGAAGAAGAGCAACCCCAACCAAAAGGACCACTGACACCTAGAGACTATACCTCCAGGTCCTCAAGGAGGGGGTAGGAGGGGGGTTAGTAAGAAGGTAAGGCGAGATGGACTACATAAATCGAACGTTATGGTGAGTACATAACTTCTTGATGTTATGTAGTCCAATCTCGCCTTCATTCTTACCCCTGGGACAGTGTCCCTAGCACCTTGACCTTGGGTGGCTCAGTGAAAAATCCTCTCAAGCACTGTGGAACCAAAGGAAGATCTAGAGACCAGACCTAATTTGTAGTGACTAATAAAAGTATGAGGCGAAGCCCATGTTGCTGCAGCACAAATATCATCCATAGACATCCTAGCCTAAAATGCAGTAGAGGTAGCCACAGATCGTGTAGAATGAGCCTTCACTTTAAAGGGTAATTCTTTGCCATTGGAACCATAAATAAATGAGATGCAACTGGAGATCCAGCGAGATAAGGTTACTTTAGATACAAGAACTCCAAGTCTAGTGTCTGAAAACGAGACAAACAGTTGATCTGATTTCGGTAAATCTTTTGTCCTATGAAAATAGAAACGCAATTGTCTATGAACGTCTAGCTGATGAAACTTAAATTCTGCTTTGTTAGAAAATTCAGGAAAGAACACAGGCAATTCAATGGATTGGTTGATATTAACAGAAGCAACCTTTGGAATAAAAGAAGGATTGGTTCATAAGGAGACCCTGTCTTTGTGAAACACCAAATAAGGTGGCTTAATCGATAAAGCTTGGAGCTCAGAGACCTGCCTAGCTGAAGTTATGGCTACCAAAAATACTGACTTCCATGGCAAGAATTTTAGGTCACACGTAGCTGTGGGCTCAAAGGGAGTCAAGGTGAGCTTCTGTAAAACAAAATTGAGGTCCCATGGCATTACTGGATCAAAGACTGGGGGTCAGAGTAACATTGTCCCTTTCAGAAAGGCCCTACAAGGCCTATGAGCCATAAGGTTGGGCTCATTAGCAACGTGAAAGGTAGAAATCACTGCCAATTGCACTTTAATGGTTGCTGCAGCTGATCCCTAACTGAACAGTTGAGAAAGAAATTCTAATATTGCCGAAATAGGAGCTGTATAAGGATCAATATGTCTTTTATGGGCCCAAATGGAGAATCTCTTCCACTTACTGGAATAAATCTTCCTGGTAGAAGGCTTGTGGGAAGAAGGCAGAATGTGGACCACTTCCGGGGAAAAATAATGAAACCTGACTAGGGACGGAACTGGAGCAGCCAAGCTGTTAACTTGAGGGTCGGGATGGAACTGTCCTGACATATGAGTCAGCAGATCTGGATCTGGGTCCAGAATCCAAGGATCGTCCATTAGATAGGGTTGAAAGAAGGGAAACCAAATCTGACGAGGCCAGTGTGGGGCAATCAGGATAATTTTGCTTCCCAAAGACTGTGCTTTCTGAATGACTATTGATATCAGAGGAAACAGTGGAAAGGCATAGAGAAGACCGCAGGGCCAATCGTGAACCAGAGCATCCCTGGGTGTCTCCCTCTCCGGGGGAATAAGGGTAAAGTAGCTGCTGCATTTGGCATTGAGGGGGTTGGCAAACAGATCGCAGCAAGGCTGACCCCATCTGTGGAATATCTGCTCCGCAACATATTTGTTCAGGGACCACTCGTGAGACATTAAGATAGCTCTGCTTAGCCTGTCGGCAATCACGTTGGACTACCCCGGTATATGCGCTGTAACTAGAAAGCATTGGGAAGACATCGCCCACTGTCAAACTCGAAGTGCCTTTCTGCAAAGGGGGTATGATTTGGTTCCTCCCTGCTTGTTCATTTACCACACCACTGACATGTTGTCTGAGTGGATTGCAATTGTCCCTAGAGGGAGAAAGCTTCTGAAGTGCTTGCAATGTTAAGAGCACTGCTCTCATCTCCAAGACAATGATGTGCAAATGGGTCTCATGATTCTGCCACGTGCCTTGGACTGTCCTGCCGAGATAATGCACTCCCCCCACCCGATCTGGGAGGCATCCGTAGTCACTGTGGCAACAGGAGAAGATGGTACAAAAGGCTTGCCCATGTTGAGATTGCTGGCCTGAAGCCCAATCAGAATAGAATGGAAGAGTGGAAGATACTGTAGTGACCATTGGGCGAAAAGCAGCCACTGAAGAACCCTCATGTGTAGTCTAGCAAGGGGAACTAGCATGATTGTGGCAGCCATGGTCCCTAATAACTTGAGGACCACTTTTGCCTTGAACTTCCTCAATGGTAGTAAGGCGAAGACCTGCTGTTGTACAGCCTGAATGCTCTCTTCTGGTAAGAAGGCCCTCATGAGCACTGTATCTAGTTCGACGCCGATAAAAGTAACATGCTGCGAGGGCAAGGCGGCAGATTTTTCCCAATTTAGAGTAATTCCTAACCTTTGGAACAGTGTAACAGTGGCATCCCTTGTCTGTAACAGTAGATGCCTGGTGGTGGCAGAAAGGAGCCAGTCGTCCAGGTACGGAAACACGTGGAATCCCTGACGTCTGGAGTGAGCTGTTACCACTGCCATGCATTTGGTGAACACCCTGGGGGCTGTGATGAGACCAAAGGGCAGGGCGCAAAACTGAAAATGACTGGCTCCCAGCTGGAAGCGTAGATAACTTCTCAATGCCCTGTCCATCTTGATATGGTAGCAAGCATCTTTGAGGTCAATGGAGCACATCCACACATCTTTCCCTAACAAAGGGAGTATTGACTGTAATGTGACCATGCGGAACTTGGACTTTTGTACATGTAGGTTCAATCGGCTGAGATCCAAGATGGGTTTCATGTCCCCCGTTCTTTTTGGCACCAAAAAGAATCTGGAGTAAATCCCTAATCCTACTTGGTCTGCGGGGACAGGCTGGATGGCTCTCTTTGAAAGCAACTTTTTTATTTCTAAAGTTGCAGAATCCCTTTGACTGGGTGGAACATCTGGAATTCTCTTGGTTGGTGGGGGAGGAGAAGAGAAGGGAATATGACACCCTCTGGAAATTATCTTTAAAACCCACTCGTCTTGGGAGACATTTTGCCAGGCTTCTGGGAATAAAGAAATATGACCCCCAACCAGCTCCAGAGATGCACAGTCGGGCCTCCTTTCAGGAGCGCTGGTAGGGAGAACCGCAAAAGGAATCACGGTACCCCTGGCTACGCAGGCCTCCTCTGCCTCTAGGGTGGCGTCTACCTGAATTTCCACCCCCTCCCCTGCCTCTGGAGGGGAAATCACTTTGTGCATCTTGAAAAAACCTCTGTGACTTCCTGAACCACATTTTCCCACCCTTCTTGCCCTTGGCGTAAGGTCTAGAAGGCATGGAAAAATGGACTCCCATGGCAGACGGGGTTTTTCCTTCCCTGCTCGCACCTAGTGAGTGTGTCCTTCACCTTGGTTCCGAATAACTATGAACCGTCAAATGGGGCGTTGGTGAACATAGACATGAATGCCTCCACGAAGTTACACAGGCACATCCAGGAGTGTCTTCTAAGAGCGACTCCGGAACCTGCTGCCCTGCTTGCTCCATCGGCTGCGTACGAGATCAGCGTCATGGAGGAGCTGGTAAGGGAATTTAGGGTAGACATCTGTGCATTGACCTTCTGTGCCACGGCATCAGAAATGTTACCCTGCAGAGAATCTCCTAGCTCTTTTAGGAGATCTCTCTGGAGCCTTGTAAAATGTGTCAAGTAGTTCATCGACTGCAAAGTAAAGGCCGCTAAGGTAAACACATGCTTCCCATACCTGTCCATGGCCTGGGACTCCTTGTTAGGTGGATGGACGGTAGACGAAGTTTCAGCAAGTTCCTTCTTGATGGCTGCTGCCATCACCATGGCATCTACTGGAAAGCCTTTTGTCAGATATTCCTTGTCTGTGGGAGCGGACAAAAACATATTGGGTCTCCTAGGGACCGGTTCCACAGTGTCAGGAGTTTCCCACACCTTTCGACAGACGAGATCTAGTAGCTCATTGAAAGGGGGAGACACCCAAGAGGCAGAAGGTTGAGACCCGAAAGCCTTCAGGAACACAGACTCCTCATCAGAAGGGGATTTGGAAGGCCAGCCGCCTCTCTGCATCAAGATCTCCAGGATATCTGAAAAAGAGATATCTTCAGAAGATGACTTGGGGGACCCCTCTGACTCCTTGAGGTCGGTGTCCGACGTGAGAGACTCATCCAGGGAGTCGACGTGTTTCCTCTTACATAATCTCTTTCTGGCGGGCTCCTCAAGCAAAAACTCTGGGGAGACGTCAGAAAGTTGGGGACCACTCATGGAGGTATCCTGAGGCCTTGGGTCTCTGCTGTCCATGGATAGAGAGTGATCCGAAATTGACACCGGTGCTGGAGGGGGCAGAGTGTCATGCCGTAGGATGCAGCCGACGACCTGGCCAGCACGTTCCTCATAACCTCGAAGTCTGATTCCCCCAGCTCCGAAAGTCGACTAACCCTAGTGGACATGGTAGTAGCTCTCGGCATCGAGGAGATGACGTCCGAAGCAGATGTCGGGTCCATGCTCACCCGAGCCGAAGCACCGAGAAGAAGGCTCGGAACTGATGAAGATCGATCCGTGCCCTCCCCCTCGGGTCCGACCGGGGAACTGTGGACCCTCGACTCCGTGGATGGAACCGATGGGGTCAGAGTGGAAATCGGAACTGAGAGGCCAGGCAAAGCTACTGGAACCAACCTAATGGCACCCAATGGAACCGACAACTCTGCCTCCGAGGGCCAAGAAAGGCTCGGAGGAGGAACAACAAACGATGAAGGGGCCATGGTCTACGGAGCCAACTGGGTCAGAGCCGAAATCAATTTGGCCAGCACCGATGACTGAAGCAGTTTCTTCACCACTCTATCAACATCCTCATAGGAAAGGGACCTCGAGGACCTGATGGATATAGTTGGAGATCTGGATCTCCCTACAGAGGGAGACTGACATGAAGGAGAACCCGGATGAACAACTGGAGACCGGCTCCGAACCAAAATATCTGTGACAGCTCCGAAAGGCTGGGAGCCAATACAGACTTAGTCAATATACCACCTTCTGTTAGCACCGAAGCCAATGGAGCCGAAGAAGGAGAAGCTGTTCTAACAACTTTCTCTGGCAGCTCCGGAGAAACAGACGGAGACTGAGAGCGCTTCTTAGCAGTCTTTTTGCCCTTTTTAGCTGGAGAGGATATGGTACTGGAAGACTTAGCCAAGTCTTCCTCGAAGGAGTATTTAAGCAGTCCTTTCAGGGTGAGGTTGTTCTTCCTTTCCTGTAGCACGTGGGGACTGAAGGAATGACAAAACAAGCAGGACTCTTGAAGGTAAATAGCCCCCAAGCAGTACACGCACACAGAGTGCCCATCAGTCAAAGACATTTTATTGTTGCATTCAATACACTTCTTAAAGCCAGAAGGCCTGTGTTACTTACAATCCTTAGACATTCTGTATAAGGAGTACACACACAGACAAGCTGCAAAACCACACGTACACACAAAAAACCTAACTAAACCTGCACGGGAAACTAGAGCCTCTAACTAAAACGGCCTAGTAACCGACGGGAACAAAAACTACAGGGAGGACTAGGTCCACTAATTTAAACGGGCCTAGCCCGGGGAAAATAAAGGCAGGATAACACCACCATCAAAAAACAAATACACTAAATAAGTTACAAGTAACAGAAGCACAACTCAAAGAGACCACACGGAAAATAATAGGGAGGGCTAGGTCCTCTAACTGAAATGGGCCTAGCCCGTGGGAAGAAAGGGAGAGGACGGGATACCAAAAAATGGCCAACGAAAAAGGCCACACAACCAGCCAGAGAGACACCCGCACAGTAGCTATGAAAATAGCCTTTTTTAGATCAACAAATATCCAAAACTTTAGAAAAAAATACACTTAGCCACAGCCAAAAGCGAGACCAAGTCTAAGCGTAACGAGCGGCAAACGAGATCTGGGGAATAGGCCTGTTGCATGAAGGGATACCTCTTAGCCACGAGCCAACTGAAGACTTCGAGCTAGAGTATGGCCGAGTCGGAGCCGAGGTTCGGCTCCAAGCCCCAGAGGTAAGAATGAAGGCGAGATTGGACTACATAACATCAGAAGATTAGTCAAGTACAAGATATAAAAAAACAGAAAATGAAGTTATGGAATACTTGCAAAGTGATGGATTCAGTGTAGAAAGTCTAACACAGGTCATACCACAGTATGATGGAACAACTCATCCCCAAAGTAAGGAGAAACGAGGAGCATGAGACATCTGAAGAAGAAATATGGACATGGGAAAGAAAAAAAATTGAATATGGTGCAATATTTATGCAAGAAAGAAAGCAAAAAGTACAGTTTTGTACCTACCATAAATGTAGATGTTCGAGTGCTAATACAGCTGCAGTCATAACAGATGGGTTCTCCTGCCGTCAAGCGGGTCCTCGGTCGGCCGAATTCCAAAGTCTAGGTCCAGTGTCAGTTGTTGTCGCTTCTTCCCTGACGTCAGTGCGACAGGGGTATAAAGGAACCAGCCGACACCATTTTCTTCAGTTTTTCTTGCCCCAGATGTCAGGTGCCCCCAGAAGGAAGGCAAAACATAAATATATACAATAATGCAATGCAATAAAATCAAAAAACAGTGGTTGCAAGGAAATACACCATAAAAAATACCCCAATCATGTTGTATGAGGAGGTGTTAGCCATTAGGATTGTCCGAAGAGGGGAAGGAGGGAGGGAAACCTGGACTGCAGCTGTATTAGCACTCGAACATCTACATTTATGGTAGGTACAAAACTGTACTATGTTCATCGTGCATACAGCTGCAGTCATAACAGATGGGTAGAATCCCAAAGCTAAGAAAGGGGTGGTAGGCACTATGTGGAACTCGGAGGAGCCAGGATGCCTTGCAAGACTGCAGTGGCAAAGCCTGCTCTAGTTTTGGAGTATAATGGTAGGTGGTAGTGCTTGGAGAAGGTATGTACAGAACTCCAAGTGGCTGCTTCCAAAATATCTTTGGTAGGAACTCCTCTGAGAAAGGCTGCAGAGGTGGCTGTGGCCCTTGTGGAGTGAGATCTGATGCCTGTAGGTACAGCCTTGCCATGAAAGGAATAGCAAAAGCGTATGCAGTGGGCTATCCATTTTGAGATTGTCTGTTTCAAAATTGGCTTTCCTTGAGCTCCTACAGCATAGGACACAAAGAACTGGTCTGATTTTCTGAAAGGCTTTGTTCTGTCCAGATAATAACGTAGTTGTCTGTGGATATCCAAGGAGTGTAGTAGTCTCTCCCCTTTGTTTTGAGGATTAGGATAGAAGGTAGGTAAATGTATAGCCTGATTCAAAGCTACCTTGGATACCACTTTAGGCATAAAGGACGGGTTGGTTCGTAAGGAAACTCTGTCCTGATGGAAGATGATGAAAGGCTGCACAGCCATGTGTGCTTGTTGTTCTGAAACTCTACGAGCTGAGGTAATTGCTAGAAGGAAAGCTGTTTTCCAGGACAAATATTGCAAATCTGATGAGGCAGCTGGTTCAAAGGGAGGTAAGGTCAGTTTTTCCAGAATGAAATTGAGATCCCAAGCAGGTATTGGTTGTTTTCTTGGTGGTCTTAGATTCTTAGCCCCTCTGAGGAACTGCCATAAGAGAGGGTGTGAGAATAAGGGTGGATCAGTGTTGTATTCTGCAGAGATGGCTGAGGCATGGATTTTGATGGAGGAGAATGAAAGTCCACTGCTTAGCAGCTCAGCTAAGTACTGTAGTATTTGAGGTAAATTCAGTTTCTCAGGATCCTGGCCCCTTTTCTCATTCCAGACGTAAAAACCGTTTCCATTTTGCGGAGTAAGCTTTTCTAGTTGATAGCCTTCTGGCCTCCAAAATGACATCCTGCACCTCCTTGGAGAGTAGGGTTTGTTGTGATGCTAAGGAATCTTCCATGCAGCTAGACTGAGTGTTTTTAGCTGGCTGTGAAGGGTTTTGAAGCTGTGCTGAGTCAAGAGAAGAGGCATTAGAGGCAGTGTCCATGGTGGGGAATGCGTCAGGCTCCTCAGGAGTGGGTACCAGTGTTGTCTTGGCCAGTCCGGAGCAATGAGGATCATCTTTGGTCTGTCTGCTCTGGTTTTCACTAGAACTTTGGGCAGCAGAGGAAGAGGTGGGAAGGCATAAACTGTCATTGATGTCCAACAAAAAGAGAGAGCGTCCACTCTCCAGGCCTTTGGGTGGAAAATCCTTGAGCAGAATTTTGTCAATTGGTGATTTTTGTGGGAGGCAAATAGATCTATGTCTGGCCTTCCCCATGCTTGGATTATTTCTGTAAAAACTTTTGGATGCAACTTCCATTCATGTGGATCTGTCATATTTCTGCTTAGGTTGTCTGCCAGCGTGTTTTCCTTGCCTGGCAAGTATTGTGCTTGTAGCTCGAGTTGTAAGTCCATGGCCATGTTCCAAAGTGACACGGCCAGTCTGCATAGGAGGGTAGGAATGTGTTCCTCCCTGTTTATGTACCACATAACTGTGGTGTTGTCTGTTCTTATCAGTAGTTGTCCTGGCTGCAGAAGGTCCTTGAAAGCTATAATAGCATTTATTACTGCTAGCATTTCCTTTTGATTGATGTGAATGTGCTTTTCTTTTTGGGACGATTTGCCCTGAATGCACCGATCTGTCATGTGTGCCCCCCCAGGCGTAGTCTGAGGCGTTTGTTGTGATGACTTGATTTGCTTGAGGCTTGCTGAATGGAAGGCCTGTGTTTGTTTGGCAAGCTTGAGCCCACCACAGAAATTCCTTTTGCATACATGGAATTAGTGGTATTATTGTTTCCAAACTGTGGCTATGTTGAGACCATATGTTTTTCAGGTACCATTGAAGTTTCCTCATATGCAGCTTTGCACATGGGATTAGTAAGATGCAAGATGCCATGAATCCCAGAGCCTGCAGGATTTTCCTTGCAGTAAGCCTGGTGCAATTTGCTAGTGCTGTGAAATATTGAGTTAGTTGCCCCTGCTTTTCTGGCGTGAGGTAGGCCATCTGGGTGTTTGTATCCAAGTTGGCACCCAGGAAAATTATCTTCCGAGAGGGTATTAATCTTGATTTCTTTTTGTTGACTGTGTATCCCAGAGAGCTCAATAACCTTATTACATAAGCCAGATGTTTCAGAAGTATGTGCTTGCTGTCCGCTTGGATCAGGCAGTCATCCAAATAAGGGTATATTTGTATCCCTTGAAGTCTGCAGTAGGCAATTACTGATGCCAGGCATTTCGTGAATACTCTGGGCACAGTAGATAAGCCAATAATGGATTGAACCTGCAAGAAGTCTCAGGTATCTTCTGCAATTTTGTCTGACTGGGACATGCAGGTATGCCTCCTTGAGGTCCAATGTTACCAGCCAAGACTCCTTGCCCAGCATGGGAAGAAGTTGCTGTAGAGTGAGCATCTTGAATTTTGGTACAAGTAGAAATGTGTTTAGGATGGACAGGTCCAAACTACGTCTCCAATCTTTTCCCTTCCTTGGTACCAGGAATAGCCTGGAATAAAAACCTTGACCTTGTTCGTGCGTAGGTACCTCGAATAGCTTTCATGTCTATGAGCTCAGTAATTTGCCTTTGTGCCTCTGCCCTTTGATTGTGTGGCAGGTTTGGCATGCCTCTCATTTTTGGAAGGGTGTGAAAATGAAATCTGTAGCCTCTGTTTATAATGTCCAGGATCCATTTGTCTTTTGTGACAATATGCCAATTCTTTGAAAATAATGCCAGCTTTCCTCCTAAGGGGGCTGCCATTTGAGTCTTGCTTGGCATGTACAGGGGAAAGTCATTGGCCTTGCTTTCTGAATGATTGCGAGTTATCCTCACCATCTCTTTGTGTAGGAGCTTGCCATTGTCTGCCTCTAAAGGATCCTTGTGATTGTCCTCTTCCCCTCGGGCGCCTGTATCTGCCTCTTTGGGGTCTGTCTGTGGCTGGAAAGGACCAATTTTTAGAAGACCAATTTCTACTGAAACGTGGTGGTTGTACCTGTAGAAAATCTTTCACAGTTTGCATTGATTTAGCCTTTTCTTCCATTTTCCTTAATACCTCCTCAGCATTAGCACCAAATAATACATCCTTTTGAAGAGGAGCATCTAGTAATTTAGCTTTGACATGATCAGGCAAGGTTTGTTCCTTGAGCCAGGCATGTCTACGTATGACTGATCCTGTAACAGCAGCTCTACATGAGGCCTCTAGAGCATCAAAACCACATTGTATGGTATGCTTACCCACTTGTTCTGCACTATGCATCAAATCCTGCAACTCCTTCAAATCTGGTTGTTCAGGTTGTGACATTTTAGTTTTCAATTGTGATAACAAAAACTATTGGTATTTTAGCATATGGCACTGACAGTTTAAGGCTCTCATGGTTAAGGTAGCCAAGGTATATACCTTTTTTCCCCACCTTTCTAAGGATCTGGAATCTCTCTCGAAAGGTAATGGGTTTTTAGCAGTGGAGGCCTTAATTCCTTTTGGGCCCTGTGAGATGGTTTCTGGGTCAGCAGCATGGCTTTTGTAAAGGAATTGGTGTGAATCAGGAACCCTGTAGCACCTGTCAGGCTTAACTGGGGCTGGAGGCAGAGAGTCCGGGTTAAGGCAGGCCTCCGAGTAAACATCATCTAGGATGTCCAAGACAGGAGGTATAGCCAGAGGCCTGTGCTGAGGTAGTAAGAGAAATTCCCTAAGCCTTTTCTTGGAATCAGAGTAATCTTGCCCTTCCCAGTGGAAGTGTTCCCTTAAGGTATGTAAGGTTTCCCCAAATGAGTAATCCTCCGGGGGGGATACAGAAGGAATGGACTCCTCCGCATCAGAGTCTTCAAAAGGAGAGTAAGAATGTTCCTGATCATCAGAGTGCGCTGAAATAATGGAGCCCTGATCAGAGGAGGGGGATTCTTCCTCCACTCTTGGCCTTTTGTCCGGTGGGGGTTGATTACCCCTGATAAGAGTAATTAAATCCTCAGCCATTTTAAGCATCTGCTTTTTAGGCATGGGGCCTGGAGATGGGCCCTGTGTAGCTTGTCTCTTAGAGTGCATGGCTGCTTTAGACTTAGTGAAAGCCTTGATGGAGAAAGAAGAAGGTCTGAAGACACCTTGAGTGGAGGTAGACCTATCCACATTTTGAGTTTCAACGCCAAGAGTGGCTTCAGTATTGGTAGTCAGGGTGTGGGCCGAGGAGCCTGCGACCTCGGACAAAGGAGACACCGCCAATGTAGCTTCATCGGTAGTCAGGGGCTGCGTAGGCGCCTCGCTGAGAACCGGACCACGTGTAGCTGGCTTTGGCGTGGTGTCGGTAGAGGCCGCAGACCTCGTGTGTCGGTCCTTATCCTTGCATTTTTTAGACAAAACCGGAGTCGAAGTATCTGACGACATAATATAGTTAAATGCTTTTCCAAAGTAATGCTGGGCGAACTCCGCCCGACGCTTAATAGTGCGTTTATTAAATGTAGCACAAAAGCGACAGACCGAGACGTCGTGGTCTGGGCCTAAACAAGGTATACAGAAGGAATGAAAATCCTTATGCGGTATTTGCTTCCCACAAGAAATACAATTATTAACTTTGTCTGACATCGGTCTGAGGCAAGAAAAGTTTCCCCAACGGGGTACTTAGCTTTCAAGAAGACTTCGGTTTCCAAATTTTCGTAATTTCAGGAGCTGGCCGACCGGCACTTGTGAACTGCTTCTGCTTCGGGCACCGTGCGGCAAGAAAGACTGGATAAAATGGCGTTGGCTGGTTCCTTTATACCCCTGTCGCACTGACGTCAGGGAAGAAGTGACAACAACCGACGCCGGACCTAGACTTTGGAATTTGGCCGACCGAGGACCCGCCTGACGGCAGGAGAACCCATCTGTTATGACTGCAGCTGTATGCACGATGAACATCTAATCAATACAAAAAACGCATCACCAAAGATATTTGAAGAGAAATATGGGAAGACATCCAGCTATGGTAAATTTTACAATACAAAAAAAAAATAACAAAACAAAGAGCAAAAGTAGAAAAAAGGATTAGTAATGGAGAAGTTAAAGAAATACAAACTCAGGTTATGGATTACCTACAAAGTGTAGAAAATTTAACTCTGATAACAGCACAACATGATAGACACCAAAGGTAAGGAGAAACCAGTGGAACAGGAAGCATCTAAGCAGTTGACATATGAAGATACTTTGGAGGCTCCCATTTTATTGTTGCATTCAAAGGTTCAGTTGACGCTGTACAGCAAGGGAAAGAACAGGAAACTCTGACACAGTCAATGTAGTGGAGTGATAGAGCAGTGAGTTCTCTATGAAAGTGCAATGGAAATGGATAACATAGGGTGAAACTGAAGAGAATGCGGTAAAGGAAGAAGCTATGGAACTTTCTATATAATGCCCGCAAGAAATGGTGAATAAAGAATGTTCCCTCAATTTAAAAGAAAATTATCTAAGAGGAGAGTTTCTTGATTTAATAGAGACTGTAGATGTATTAAGCTCAATGAAAGAAACAGGCAGCAGAAGGTCAATAAAAGCCAAAAAGTTAGAAGTTTGATAAAACAAATGAACACAGTAATTAGGACTGTCCATAGAAATTCATGCGATATAACAAAAGTAAATAGGATACATTACTGTGCAGCCAAATTAATAACAGAAAAAAGTCCTACAACAAGAACACGGGGTAGTAAAGGAAAGGACACAGAGAATTCAAATGCCATCATGGAAGTATCGTATAGAGAAAACTATAAAGCAATTAAGACAAGAAGTGTCACTGTTAGAAGAGCATGGAAGAGGGAACAGATCAACAAAAATACTTTGAAAGATAGATGTGATAAAAGCAATAATCAGTATTATAACGGATCAGGATTTATTATGCACTATGGCAAACACACTACAAATATCAGTACAGACAGAAAAATTTAGAAGATACACAAATAAATATAAAGGAAAATTACAAAATAAGCAATTGATGACCCAAAAGAAGTTGTACACAAAACTGGGAAAGAAGGTAAAGGAACTGAAAAACCACCAAAAAAAGAAGAAATATTCACATTTTGGGGAAATAATTATAAAGATCCTGTGGAACATAAAGATGCTAAATGGATAAAAGTAGTAAAAAGAATAAGTAGTTTAAAGGTACAAGATATGAAATGGGATGAATTAACAGCCAGAGACATTGAAACAAAGTTAAGAGAAGCCTCTAATTGGAAAAGCCCAGGCCCAGATGCAGTACCTAACTTCTTGTTAAAAGTAGTAACATCTTTGCACGAAGATTTAGACATGAGTAAGAACTATTCATATATGCACACCCTAGACAGACATCAGCCTGGCTATCAACAAGAAAAGCAATGCTCCCACTTAACAGTCAACCTGCAAGCTACCCCCAAAAACTATAGACAGATAACTTGCCTTCTGACGAAGTATAAACTATACACTGGAACTGAACTGATGCCAACAGAGTTTATAGTCATTTAGAAGAAAACTCAATTATGGCAATAGAACAAAAATGTAATAAAAAGGGTAAAAAGAATGTCATGTGGAACAAAGGATCATTTCTTGTTAAAGTCATAGTGGAGAACTGTAAAAAGGGGAAAAATCTAAGTATGGCATGGATAGACTACAAAAAAAGCATTTGACAGTACTCCACATTCATGGATAAAAGAGTGCTTTAAAATGTATAGGATACACTACACTGACAAAATATTTCACAGCGACCATGAAACAGTGGCAAACCACTCTGCAGTTAAGCCATGACAAAATACAAATTATTACTCCAGGGATAAAAATTCAAAGGGAGATATTCCACGGTGACTCTGTCACCACAGCTCTTTTGCCTTGCCCTTAACCCATTAAGCTGTCTGCTTAGCAGATTAGGTCATGGCTATAATTTGGCTCCCAGAAAGCAACAAAGTATAAAGGCTTCTCATTTTCTCTCTGCAGATGATTTAAGACTGTACAGCTCATCTGAAGAGGAACTGAGAGCACAACTACAAGTAGTCAAAACTTTTTCAGATGATATAAGAATGCCATTTGGACTTGATAAATGTGCAAAATCAACCTTTAAAGCAGGAAAGCTGCAGTTACAAGAAAACATCAGTTTGGGACAAGAATGTGATATAGACAAACTTGAGCAAGAGGAAGTGTATAAATATTTGGGAATTGATAAAAGATCAACAACAAAACATGAACAAAAATGGGAATAACACTCAGTAAGGAATATTTAGAAGACTTAAATTAATCCTGAGAACAGCACTGACATCTAAGAACAAAGTTTAAGCTATAAACCAATTTGCCCTTCCTGTCCTAACTTACAGTTTTGGAGTGACTGACTGGCCCCAAAAAATGTTGGATGGATTAGACAGGAAAATAAGAAGGATACTTCATGCTCATAAAATGATTTACAGACATCAGTGCATACCAAGATTATATATTCTCCATTCCGAAGGAGGTATGGGTCTCCTTGAAATTTACTACATATATAGATCTGCAATCGTGGTACTGCATACATATCTGCTGACCTCACAACACCCAAACATAGTGAAAGTTTTGAAACATGAGAATAAATCTAAGATGATTTCCCTGCTTACTCTAGGAGATGCATATCGGCGTCAAATGGGAATGGAAATCAAACCACAAGCAGATAAAAAATCAGGCATCATCTGAATGTGCCAAAAAACAAAAGAAAGAATATAAGGTGAAAGATCAGATGAGAAGGCAGGAGATGTGGAAAATGCATAAATATAGTTTCAAGTATACAAAACTCCTAGAACAACACCTCATGTTGATCAGGATCAAATTCAGGAATGGTTAAGGAGAGGCAAATTCAGCCAAAACATGAAAGGTTAATATTTGCAGCCCAAGATAGTGGACTACGTACATGGTTTACAAAGTCCATCGAACACATGGGAGAAACAGACAAATGTAGGCTTTGTAAAACTGAACTGGAAACAGTTGCACACCTTGTTGCTGGTTGTGAAATACTAATGGCAGAAGGACTGTATACTAAAAGGCATAATAATGTGGGAAGACTGTTGCATTGGGGATTGTTCAAACATAATAGTGATGTAGCTGAAAAACACTGGAAATATGAGCCACAAAGCATCATAGAAAGTGATGAAGTCTACATCACATGGGAGCACCCATTATCAACAGTTCAAAACATAGATGCAAGAAAATCAAATACAATATCCCATGAAAAGCAGATAAAAGTAGCACTGATCACTGAAAACGCTACACGCAGTGACTATAGTATCTTGCATACAGAGGACACACAAAGTCATAAAATATCAGGATCTGCAGGTAGAAAAAGGAGTGATGTGGAAGAAAGATAACCAGACAGTTCCAATAGTATAAGCAATGGGTCTTATAATAACCTGTGAGAGATGCACTTGTATAACCAAACTGGAAGCAAACCTCTCTTTACCCAAGACTGGACTAGACAGTCAAGAGGAGAAGGTAAACACTTGCACCACACCACACTCATCTTATAGTCCCTCAAAACCTACACCACCAAAACACACACATAGAAACACAAAACACACACCTACATTTGCGGAGGCTCTCAATAAAAATCTACCCAAGCAACAGGGACCTCCAAAGCAGAAACGCAAACAACCTCCACCTCCCAACACAACCCAAATGACACATAGCCCACAAACTCAGTGTGGCACTTAACCACAGCCCATAAGGCATAACAACGTACCCAACACTCTAGTCATAGGTGACTATAGTCAGGCACACTGATGTTCCACTCACCAGGCTAAACAAGGAGAAAGTTACTTTCAGCTGCCTGTCAGGTGCCAGGATCCGCCACATAACGCACACACTCAGCTCACTCCACAACAAGTACAAATATGACCCTGTCATTGTCCATGTTGGTGTGAATGACCCGAGACGTACCTCCCTGGACTACATGAAAAGAGACATGGAGGAGCTGTCCGATCTTGTAGCCCAGGCAGGTATGACCCTAGCCCTGAGTAGCATCCTGCCATCACCCAGAATGATACCACAGTACAAGGACAAAATGACTGACTTCAACAATTGGCTAAGCTTCTGGTATCATTCTAAGGGGATCCAGTTTCTGTCTGCCTGGGAAGACATGATCGACAAACCACGATGCTTTGCCAGAGATGGCCTGCACCTGTCGCCCTTGGGATTCTGGATACTGGCTAAGGCTCTTGCCATCCCTATAGTGCCTTTTTTAGGCAAGGTTCAAATGACAAATTCACCACCGTAACAGGTACAAGCAAGCAAAATCTGAGGTTAATGCTACTTAATGCTAGAAGTCTAAATCTCAAAATGCACTCACTCGAGGCACTCCTTAAAATGGAGAACATCGACATCTGTGCAGTGAAAGAGACCTGGTTCAAGGCTGCAGGCAGGGAGCACCCATGCATTACCAGGCAATAATTCATACCACACCTTTCGCCCACCTATCCTGGACCGAAACACTAAAGGCGGAGGCGTTTCCATATTCATTAAGGCTATCCACACCTCCAGGCTAGTTGCTCAGCATAATGCATCCGAGATTATCCAAGTGCAACTAACTCTGGGCAAGACCGCAATCCAAATTGTAGCTTGCTACAGATCCCCCACCATGCCCCAGGATTCCCACTCCTCATTTCTTGATACACTGGAAAACACTAGGGTACAACCTAACACCCTAATAATGGGCGACTTCAACTAGCCCAACATTAACTGGGAAAACTACTCATGTACCAACTCTTGTGCTCAACGTTTTCCGGAATTCATAAATTCCAACACCATGGATCACCTTATCCACACCCCCCACCAGGGGCAGCAATATCCTAGACCTGGTCATTACCAACATGGGCAACCGGTGTTCCACACCAGAGGTCAATTCCTCATTGGTCAGATCCGACCACAAGCTAATCACACTAGACATCCACATCCCACCCCCACCCCCATTAGGGAAACCACCATAAAAAATTTCTCCAAAGTCAACTTCACGGTTCTTAAGACAGATGTGGCAAACTTCACAACACCCATGCTGCTGAATCCTATACAAATGCACTTACACGAGTGCATGGATCGTGCAATACCTAACAGAACCAAGATGTTATACTCCAAAAAAAGGAAGCCAATCTGGTGGTCCCCTGCCATAAACAAACTCTACAACAAAAGAAAAAAACTGTGGCAAAAAAGAGTAAAATCACATGATTGGAGGAACTCCATGGTCAGCCTCAGTAAGAAGCTGAGATCCCTCATAAAATCCTCCAAAGCTAGTTACGAAAACAAAATCGCCACTGACTCTAAAGACAACCACAAAGCATTCTATAGCTATGTCAATAATCTCAATGGCGGATAAACCTATTCTGATTTTAAACATTTATGCCCCTTGCACGCTCCAACATAATTTCATAATGAACTTGTATAACATCCTTCATAAATTCCCAGGCCACTACTTTATAGTAGGGGGAGATTGGAACTCTATCCAGGATCCAATTCTAGACAGGTCTAATAAGTTGTCCGCAATTAACTCACAGGCCTCCTCTGCTATTTCAGACCTTAAAAGTGACTTTAATCTATTCGACCCCTATTGTAATAATTCCGACAACCTGAAGAACAGAGGTTATACCTTTTTCTCTCAGTGTCATAAGTCCTGGTCCAGGCTGGACTTTTTTTTAATTTCAGACATATTTCGAAAATTTACAACTACTGTCTGCACAGAACCGAGATCAATTTCTGATCACTCAAAGATTACATTAACTAT
Source organism: Protopterus annectens (assembly GCF_019279795.1). Lineage (NCBI taxonomy): Eukaryota > Metazoa > Chordata > Ceratodontiformes > Protopteridae > Protopterus > Protopterus annectens. The sequence continues at coordinate 47,238,139 of NC_056729.1, forward strand.
AGAACGGCCCCGCTCTACCCCTCCAAATAATCTGTTGAGAGGCTGGAAACTTAACCCTAATTTACTAGGAAAGTCCGATATTAAGAAAGAAATTAATACCTTATTAGACCAATGTATACTTGCCATTAAAGATCCCAACACCCCGTTTGATATATCATGGGCTACCACTAAGGTTTTGATCAGAGGGTTATTAATCAATAAAGCCGTCTACTATAGGAACGAGTATATCTCTAAAGAGAGGAGTATACAGGAAGAATTAAAATCCCTGGAAACACGTATTCAACAAAACTACTCATCAGATTTAGAAAAGGAGATTAACCAATTACAGTTAAAATTAACATCACTACAGGCTGATAACCTATCATTCTATGAGATAAAAACCTTGGCTAATTATTCACATTGGGCTCAACTCCCCTCTAAGTTTCTGGCGAGATTAATTAATCAACATAGTAATACTCCCCCTATTTCAAGAATTAAGGTCCATCAAAATTATATATGTAACACACAAGACATAATAAAGATATTTGAAGAAATATATGAAGAAGTATACAATCCTATCCCTAGTACTATAGACAAGCAGGAACTAAACATATTCCTTGACAATCTAACAACGCCGAATATAGACAAACATCATCAATCTTTATTAGCGGCCGATATCACTCAAAGAGATACTATGTCTGCGATCAATAACCTTAAAAATAATAAAGCGCCAGGTCCAGATGGGTTCACTGCGGAATTTTATAAAGCCTTTAGCCATAAACTAACAACCATTCTATGTCACCTATTTAACTTCATTATTCAGAAGGATGTCTGCGACCCTCACTTAAATGCATCCCGAACTATTCTAATCCCCAAACCAAATAAAGACAGTACCAACCCTAATAATTATAGACCCATCTCTATCATTAATATAGACATTAAAATTTTGGCAGCAATTTTAGTATGTAGATTGAAATCTGTGATTAATAAAATCATCTCTCCTGAACAATCAGGGTTTATAAACCAGAGACAAACCTTTGACAAGACTCTTACCCTAAATGCTATGTCCTCTTTATCATTGATTAAGCATACCCCTATTTACGCCCTTGCAATCGACGCATCCAAAGCATTTGACAGAATAAACAAAGAATTCTTGATCTCGGTTCTACAAAAATTTAATTTCCCTGCACAGTTTATACGCATTCTTAATACCCTTTATAAAAATGCTTATACTACTTTACAAATAAACAAGCATAGCTCCAAAAGGATAATGATTAATAATGGTATCAGGCAGGGATGCCCTTTATCACCACTTTTATTTAACCTTTATATTGAACCTTTACTTTTACTAATTAAACAGAGAACATTCCATCACATTCCAAGATTATTTAATACCGAAATACCCCTATCAGCATATGCAGATGATTTGAATATTTACTACTCCCTTCCCAACTCAGATATTAACAAAATTAATAATGCTTTGCAAACTTTCTCCAAATTCTCGAATTATAAGGTGAATATAGATAAGACAACGATCTTCCCAATTAACATTTACTCGCAATTACCTAGTGAAAGATCTCTACCTAGCATAAAAGTTAATGACCATCTCCAATATCTAGGAGTATCCTTCCAAACAGATAGAAATATACAACACCAAGGGGACTTTTCTAGATGTTGGGGCTTGATACAAAAGGATACGGAAAGATGGACCCAACTAAAACTCCCGGTTCTCTCGAGAGTAGCCATTATCAAAATGAATATTCTACCAAGACTACTGTATGTTCTAAATGCTACCAACACCCTGATTCATAATAAAGTCTTTAATAATATTCACTCATCTCTCTCGAAGTTTATATGGTACCCAAGACCCATCAGGATAAGCTATAAAAAACTTGTTTACCCTAAAGATAAGGGTGGTCTAAGCCTTCCAGATTTTAGACTAATGTATGAAATAAATAGAAGCAGTAGAATAATTAATGTTGCAACTTTCAGAGAGGAACTGAGTGCCTGGTGTCCATCTTGGGTCAAACTCTATCACAATTATATTAAAACTCTTTCCATTAATCCCATGGCCCTACCATTCTTAGACATATCTGCCAAAAGAAAGTACAAAATTCAAAATGACTTATGGTCCCAAATCAAATGTACACAAAACTTGTTTAAATCTCTAGATCTATATTTTGCTTTTCACCTTCTCCAACCTTTACACCTTAATCCTAACATTAAACTAAACGAGAATTTGGTTAATTTGAATACGTTCCCACTGATCAAAAGTAAAACGGTTCTGGACTTCTTCTCATGCAGGATGGAGCATATTTCTTCCATCAGAAACAAGTTTAAGCTTTCGATCAAGTACACCATCATGATTAGACAACTAATGGACATTTGCAACAAATTTTGGAGGGATACTGATATTCCCGAACCCCAAATAGAGATGTGTAAGGTATTATGGAATCTACTAACTCGTAAAAAGAAAATGGTCTCTCACTCCTATAAATTAATCTCAGCAATTAGATGCTCGAAAGAAGCTATCCATTCTGATTTTTGGATAAAACAAGACCCCTCAATTTCCTCTAAGTCCATTGCCCAAGCCACTCAAAAATTTTCTAAAGCTATTCCTCTGCTAAAGTTCAGGTATACCCAACTTATGATAGTAAATAACGCATACTACACCCCTGCTTTACTAAACAAGATGTACAATGAAGTCCCACCCTTTTGCCAATTTTGCCCTATGATGGAAGCAGATATTATTCACATCTTTTGGAGTTGCAAATGCTCATACAGACTTTGGTGTGCCCTCAGAGTCAAATTAGAAAAAATGGGTTATGAAAAATCTACGCTTTCATGGCAATTCGCCCTCCTTCATATACCCCCGGTAGGCATAGACATTAAGAATATTCATTTTCTAATAACATCCTTTATGCTGATAAAATACTATATCACCCTAAATTGGAAAGATAGATCGACTCTTTCATGGAAAGGACTCGCAAACAGATAGCTGGGAAGCATTTTTCTGCTCACAAATATTTGTGGTATTCCATGAGGCTAAATCCATCACAGAGGGATGCATGGAAAATGGTGTATGAATTTATACTAACATAATCACACAGCATTCAAACCTCCTGCTTGGGGGCTCTGCCTAGATGGGTTTTGTATATAGTTAGTGTATGTAGAGGAATTTCTGTTTGTACATATCTTTTTGTCATGTTGTTGGATATGATTTGTTATGTTATGATTAAAAAATCAATAAAAAGAATTAAAAAAAAAAAATAATCTCAATGGCAACACTCAGATCTGCTCTGAGTTACAGCACAATGGCACTAAATATACAGAACCAACTGATATTGCCAACATTCTGGCAGATAGGTTCAGTGCTAACGTTACCCCTCTCTTACCCCCCCCTAAAGGGCCCATCTCTATACCGGAAGAATGCAAAGTTCCTGTAATCACGGCTGCACAGGTAAAAAAAAAAAACACTCTCCAAAGCCAAGAACACAGCATCCATGGGACCTGACATCATCTCAGGCTGCATTCTACATGAACTACAGAAAGAACTGGTACCCCACCAAAGAACCATGCTCAATCATAGCCTCACCTCAGGCTTTGTGCCCACTGAATGGCGCACAGTAACGGTTATCCCTCTCCACAAAGGGGAAGCCACCACGGACCCCGGGAACTATCACCCATTAGCCTGATGAGCCTAGTCTTCAAGGCTAAGGAACTTATCTTCAAGGAACTTACAATGACACTGGTAATCTCCAAACTCTGGACCCTACCCAGTTCGGGTTTCTAAAAGGCAGATCATGTTTCCTAAACTTGATAGACTTCTTTGAAGCGGTCACCAAAGCTGTAGATAAGGTTAAGGTGGTTCACACAGCCTATCTAGATCTCTCAAAGGCTTTTGACACCATTTCCCACTCAGGAATTACAGATAAACTCACTAAACTAGGCATAAATCTCTCAAGATGGGTTGCCAAACGGCTCACTGACAGCACCCACACTGTGAAAGTAGCAGACTCTAAATCCAACTTCAGACCAGTGACAAGTGGAGTACCACAGAGTTCAGTCTTCGGTTTTCTCCTGTTTGGTATCTACTTCTCTGAAGTACAGGCTGCTAGCACAGAAGGTCTTTGGCTAACTAGGAGCCATAATCAAAACTCCTAACGATGTGGACATCCTACAGAAGGGCCTCACTGAGACAGATGCCTGATGTCAAAGCCATGGCCTCAAGCTCAATGCCAAAAATTGCATGGTCATCCCTTTTGGTAAAAACTCTGTACCCATGAACTACCACATAGGCGGTAGTCTACTTAACACCAAAAGTGTGATAAGAGACCTTGGGACACAGGTGGACTGTAGTCTCTCCTTTGATAATCACATTGCCACAGCAGTCAGGAAATCCTACTACGTGGCACACCTCATCACAAAAGGTTTCTCATCCAGGAAAAAAGAGGTCATTGTTCCCCTCTACTCATTAGACCCATTATAGAGTACAACGCCCCTTTTGGTATGTACCTCACAAGACATCTACAACAAATGGAAAGGCCGCAGAAATATCTCACAAAGAGGATTATTGGCCTCAAATAGATGCCCTATGCAGACCGTCTCAAAAAACTCCAGCTTTACTTGTCGCATATCACCTACTCAGAGGCGATCTCTGCCTAACATACAAAGCTATGTCAAACCCAGAGCTGTTGGACATGCTCCACTTAAAGAAATCCCAGTCCCTCCGAGCTACTCGCTCTAGGTACATAAACCTTGTCACCACAATAAACAGAACATGCTGGAGGGATAGATTCCTGTCCCAGAGACTTCCCATACTCTGGAACAAACTACCTATCTGTATCAAACAAATCTCCTGATTAGCACTCTTCAAAAAAATCTTGATGATTGGATGGGAGATACGAAATTCACCCCGGGGATCACTTCTGTGGCTCTGCTTGATGGGGGCACAGGAAAATAATTTTCTTGGATGACAAAAGCCAGGGTACCGTTTGGTTAGGCTTATATATAGGCCCTAGGGCCAATAGCCTAGTACCTACCTATGAAAGTACAGTTGTGTACACCTACCATAAATGTAGATGTTCGCGTGTCTTCACTGTTGCAGTCATGACTGTAGGGTTCTCCCCTGCTGGCAGGCAGCCCTCGGTCGGCCAGAATCCCAAAGTCTGGGTCCGGCGTCGGCTGTTCAACCCTGCTACCCGACATCAGAGCGCCAGGAGTATAAAGCTGACAGCAGGCCATCTTCTCCAGTTTTTCTTGCCCCAGATGTCAGGAGTCCCAAAATGAAAATGGTCCCAAAACCTTTGCAAATACACCTCAGAAGAATGGTGAAAAAGGAAATACACAAAAGTAAAAATAAGAGGGGACAGGAGGGAGGAGCAGACTGCAACAGTGAAGACACTCGAACATCTACATTTATGGTAGGTGTACACAACTGTACTATGTTCATCATGTTTCACTGTTGCAGTCATGACTGTAGGGTAGAATCCCAAAGCTGAACGAAAGGGAGGTGGTCATAAAGAAGAAGGGGTGGCTAAAAGGCCCTGCAAGACTGCAGAGGCAAAGCCTGCCCTAGACTTAGAGCAGAGAGGTAGATTGTAGTGCTTAGAGAAAGTATGCACTGAACTCCAAGTTGCAGCTTCCAAAATGTCCTTGGTAGGAACTCCCCTGAGGAAGGCCGCAGAAGTGGCAGCAGCTCTGGTGGAATGAGTCTGTATGCTCCTGGGGATTTGCTTTCCATGGTGTGAATAACAAAATCTGATTCCATGAGCAATCCATTTAGAAATGGTTTGTTTACAAATGGCTTTACCTTGAGAACTTGAAGCATAAGAAACAAACAATTGTTCTGATTTTCTGATGTCCTTGGTTCTGTTCAGGTAAAAACGTAGCTGTCTGTGTACATCCAAGGAATGTAAGATCCTTTCCCCTTTATTTTGAGGAGTGGGGAAAAAGGTTGGCAAGTGGATAGTTTGATTTAAAGCCACTTTGGAAACCACCTTAGGCATGAAGGTCGGATTAGTCCTCAAAGATACCCTGTCTTGATGAAAAATAATATAAGGTTCCACAGCCATAAGAGCTTGTAACTCTGAAACTCTCCTGGCAGAGGTTAGTGCTAACAGAATAGCTGCCTTCCAAGATAAAAACTTGATGTCAGAATAAGCGGCAGGCTCAAAAGGAGGCAAGGTTAGTTTTTCCAAAACATAGTTGAGATCCCAAGCAGGAATGGGAGGAGATCTAGGAGGTCTTAAGTTCTTAGCTCCTCTGAGGAACTGTCTCATGAGCTGGTGGAAAAGATGGGAGGGTCTGTATTATAATGAGCAGAAATAGCAGAGGCATGGATCTTAATGGAAGAGAAAGAGAGACCCTTATGTAAGAGATCTGTCAAGTAAAGTAAAATTAAAGAAATGTTAGGAAGAAGAGGATCAGAATCCTGAGCCTGCATCCAGGAACAAAATCTTTTCCATTTTCCTGCAAAAGATTTTCTAGTGCTAGGACGTCTGGCTTCTAAAATGACATCCATAACCTGCTTGGGTAGGAAAGAAGAAATCAAAGGCCCTGGATTAACCAGGCCGCCAGGCTGAGAGTTCTGGCATGAGTGTGTAGAACCTGACCCTGATGTTGGGACAGAAGGTTCGGAGACTGAGGTAAAACCCAAGGGGACTCCAGGCATAGGTTTTTTAGAGTTGGATACCAAAACTGCCGAGGCCAATTCGGAGCCAGCAAGATTATCATCTTGGGCTTGTCCTGTTTTATCTTCAATAAAACTCGTGGAAGAAGAGGAAGAGGCGGAAAGGCATATCCCGAGAGGTTCCTCCAACTGAATGACAGGGCATCCACTTTCCAAGCTTCTCTGTGGAAAGTCCTGGTGCAAAAATTCTGTAGTTGATGATTTAGATGGGATGCAAAGAGATCTATGTGAGGACATCCCCATACTGCTGTTATCATCCTGAATATTTTGGTGTCCAGCATCCACTCATGTGGATCCGAAAGGTTTCTGCTCAAACTGTCTGCCAGGAAGTTTTGTTTCCCTGGTAGAAACTGAGCTTGAAGATCCACATTGCAAGCTAGAGCTGTGTTCCACAAATCCATGGCTAGTCTGCAAAGGGGGTAGGAATGAGATCCCCCTTGCTTGTTTATGTACCACATAACTGTGGTGTTGTCTGTCCGTATTAGTAGTTGTCCTGGTTGTATGAGATTCCTGAAGGCCAATAGAGCTTTCTGAATGGCTAACATTTCCTTTAAGTTGATATGCAGGTGCTTCTGAGCCTTTGTCCAAAGGACCTGCAGACAAATGCCCTGAAAATGGGCTTCCCAAGCATAATCCGAGGCGTCCGTGGTTAGAATCTGAGAGGCAGGAGGTAGACGGAAGGGCTTCCCTTTGTTTAGAGCACATGCCCTAGACCACCAAAGAAATTCCTTTTGAAGGCAAGGAAGGACGGGAATCAGTATGTCCAAAAGTACAGTTTTGTACCTACCATAAATGTAGATGTCTGACAGAGATGCAACTGCAGTCATAACATATGGGTTGTCCTACCTCAGGCAGCCCTCGGTTGGCCGTATTCCAAAGTCTGGGTCCGGCGACGGCTGGTGTCGCCTCCTCTCTGACGTCACACGGCTGGAGTATAAAGACATCGGCCGACGCCATCTTCTTCAGTGTTTCTTGCCCCAGATGCCAGGTGCCCTCCTAGGAAGGCTAAATTTGGTGAATGGATAAACAATTCCAGACATGCACAACAGTAATACACAGATACACCATAGGAGATACCCCCAGCTAAAAGGAACAGGGGGAATGGACCCAAATGAAGGAAAAGAGGGGAAGGAGGGAGGGAAAATCCGACTGCAGTTGCATCTCTATCGGACATCTACATTTATGGTAGATACAAAACTGTACTATGTCCTTCAAGAATGCAACTGCAGTCATAACATATGGGTTGAATACCACAGCCAAGCTGGGGGTGGATGGAGCTAAGAAAAAGATGGTGTAGCTAAAATGCCCTGCAGGACTGCCAAAGCAAAGCCTGCTTGGGATCTGGAGTATAAATGCAGGTTGTAGTGTTTGGTAAATATAAGCACGGAGCTCCATGTAGCAGCCTCTAGAATGTCCTTTGTAGCCACTCCTCTTAGGAAAGCTGTGGATGTGGCTATAGCTCTGGTGGAATGTGGCCTAATATTGGCTGGCACGCTTTTTCCATGGTAAGAATAGCAGAATCTGATGCAGTGTCCAATCCATTTTGAAATTGTTTGCTTGGAGATTGCTTTTCCTTGTATTCTAGCAGCATAGGCTACAAACAGCTGGTCAGACTTTCTGGTGGCCTTAGTTCTGTCCAAGTAGTAGCGTAGTTGCCTGTGTATGTCCAAGGTATGCAGCAGTCTTTCCCCTCTATTTTGAGGATTGGGGAAGAAAGTAGGAAGGTGAATAGCTTGATTTAGAGACACCCTGGAAATCACCTTTGGCATGAAAGAAGGATTTGTTCTTAGAGAGACTCTGTCCTGATGGAAAATGAGGAAAGGAGGTACTGCCATGAGTGCCTGTATCTCCGAGACTCTTCTTGCTGATGTGACTGCCAATAGAAAAAACGTTTTCCATGATAGAAATTGCATCTCCGAGGTTGCTGCTGGCTCAAAGGGAGGCAGAGATAATTTTTCCAGTACAAAATTGAGGTCCCATGCAGGTACTGGTCGTTTTCTGGGAGGCTTGATATTCTTTATCAGTCTCAGGAACTGTCTTAGCAAAGGATGTGAGAACACTGGTGGATCACAATTGTATCTTGCTGAGATTGCTGAGGCATGAATCTTTATGGAAGAATGTGAGAGTCCAGTATGAAACATTTCTGCCAAGTATTCCAATATCTGAGGTATACTCAGTACTGTTGTATCCTGACCCCTGTTGGCAGCCCAGATGCTGAATCTCTTCCACTTGGCTGAATAGGCTTTTCTGGTGGATGGTCTGCGTGCTTCCAATAAGATGTCCTGAACTGCCTTGGAAAGATTGGAAACAGAAGGAGTTAAAGTAACCTCCAGGCTGTCAGATGTAATGTTTTCACGTTTTGGTGAACAGTCCTGTAGTTGTGTTGTGTTAGGAGCAGGGGCCATAGGGGCAGAGGCCACGGTTTGGTCCGAGTTATGCTCAACAGCAATGGGTACCAGTGTTGCTTTGGCCAGTCTGGAGCTATCAAAATGCCTGTTGGTTGTTCTGCTTTGATCTTCAGGATCACCTTGGTCAACAGTGGCAGAGGAGGAAATGCATACATTTTTAGTGAATTCCAGCTGAAGGAGAGAGCATCCGTTGTCCAGGCTAGTGTATGGTGGGTCCTGGTACAGAACTTGTCCAGGTGATGATTCGTGTGAGACGCAAATAGATCTATGTCCGGTCTTCCCCATGTCTTTGTTATTTGTGAGAAAATGTGGGGATGCAGCCTCCATTCGTGTGGATCCAAGAAATTTCTGCTCAGCTTGTCCGCCAGTACATTGTCCTTGCCTGGCACAAACTGGGATTGCAGGTGTATCTTCAGACTCTGTGCTTTTTCCCAGAGAGTCATTGTTAGCCTGCAGAGGGGGTATGAATGAGTCCCTCCCTGCTTGTTTATATACCTCATGACAGTGGTGTTGTCTGTCCTTATTAGTAAATGTCCTTGCTGCAGTGATTTTTCGAAACTCTCGATTGCATGTATCACCGCCAGCATCTCTTTTTGGTTTATGTGCAGATGTCTTTCCTTTGGTGTCCACTGACCTTGAACGCATCTGTCCTCCATGTGCGCCCCCCATCCATGGCACAATGAGAAAGGTATTTAGAGTAGACAAGTCCAGTATAGGCCTCCATTTGTTTTCCTTTCTTGGAACAAGGAACAGTCTTGAATAGAATCCCTGGCCTTGTTCCTGGGGAGGTACCTTTTCTATTGCTTTTATACTTAATAGCTTTGAAACTTGAATGAGTGCCTCTGCCCTTTGATGGTATGGCAGGTTTGGCATGCCTTGTCTTGTAGGTAAAGTATGGAAGTGAAATCTGTAGCCCTTGTCTATTAAATCCAGAATCCAACTGTCCTTGGTTAAGATGTGCCAGTTTTTTGAGAATAAGGATAATTTTCCGCCCAAGGGTGCTTCTCTTTGAGCCCTTGTAGGCGGTATGAAAGTCAAGTCATTGTGAGTGTCCTTGTGGTGCAGCTGGACTGGCTGCAGCACTTCTTTGATTTGTAGGTTGCCATTGGCGTCCCCTGTAGGAGCCTCGGTATTGTCCTCGGCCTCGGCCACGCCTGTTCTTTCCCCTTTGAAACTTGTCCGAGTCTGGGAAGGACCAATTCTTTGAAGGCCAGTTTCTACTGAATCTGGGTGGCTGAACCTGGAAGAAATCCTTGACTGTCTGTACTGACTTAGCTTTTTCCTCAATGGAGTTCAACACATCTTGTGCATTAGCGCCAAAAAGCTTCTGTTTTTCCAGAGGTGCATCAAGTACTTTACTTTGACATGGTCTGGCAGTGGCTGATCTTTTAACCAAGCATGTCTACGTATCACAGCCCCAGTCATAGCTGCCCTACATGAAGCTTCCAATGCATCATAACCACACTGAAGAAAATGATTGTTAACCTGCTGAGTGTTATGTATGTGATCCTGCAATGCCTTTCTGTCAATAGGCTCAGGAGAGGCTAACTTTTTCTGTAAATCATCCAGTAAAAAATCCTGGTACTGAAACATATGAAAAAGGCAGTTAAGAGACCTCATGGCTAGGGTGGTAGAGGTATAAACTTTTTTACCCCATCTCTCCATAGACCTGGCTTCCCTATCCGCTGGCAAAGGATTCTTGGCAGTGGAGGTAGCCACTCCCTTGGGACCCTGCAAAATAGTTTCTAAATCCACGGTGTGGGCCTTAAAGAGATGTTTGTGAGTGTCTGGGACTCTGTAATATCTGTCTGGCTTGACAGGAGCAGGGGGGAGAGAGTCAGGGTTAGCACTGGAATCGGAGAAAACATCATCCAAAACATCCATCACAGGAGGAATAGCTAAAGGTCTGTGCTGGGGAAGCTTTAGGAAGGTACGGAGCCTTTTCCTGGAATCAGAGAATTCCTGACCCTGCCATTGGAAATGTTCCCTCATTGAGTGCAGGACTTCACCAAAAGAGAAATCCTCTGGAGGAGAGGCAGAGGGAATAGATTCCTCAGCATCAGAGTCCTCATAGGCCTGGAAAGATTCTTCTTGAATATCTGAATGCTCAGAATCCCCGGAGGCCTCATCTGAAGAAAGGTTTTCAGTCTGCTTAGTTCTAGGCCTTTTCTCTGCAGGAGGCTGAGAACCTCTGTCTGGGTGAGGCTGAGACCCCCTGATAAGGGAAATAAGGTCTGCAGCACGAGACATAATCTGTTTATCAGAAGAGGGGACCTGGACAGCAAGTTTAGGATGGGCCTTGGCCTGGCTGGCGGCCTTAGCACGTGCAAAGGCCTTGATGGACATAGATACAGGAGGCCTAGCAGCCCCACGTGCAGGAGTGACCTTGTCCACCGGAATGGTGTCAGGTAAATCAAGAACTTCGGTATCCGGAGGAAAATCAACAACCGGCACCAGAGAGGTCTCCGGGACCGAAGGACTAGTTAACGCTGTGTCGTCGGTCTGGAGCGGCTGAATTACTGGTTCCGCAGGGACCGAAGCACTAGCGGAGGGTCTAGGAGTAGTATCGGTAGAGGACGCGGGCCGAGGATGTCGGTCCCGGTCCTTCCGTTTTTTGGAAGATTGAGCTGTCGGTTGATCCGACGGCATGATATACGCGAAGGATTCGCCAAAAAAGTCTTCAGCAAATTCTGCCCGGCGCCTGAGAGTGCACTTATTGAAGCAAGCACAGGCAGCACAGGCCGAGACGTCGTGGTCTGGGCCCAGGCAAGGAAGACAGTAAGAATGGAAGTCCTTATGAGGTATTTGTTTACCACAAGACAAACAATTATTAACTTTCTCAATTTGTTCTGACATCGGCTGAGGCAAGAAAAATGTTCCCAACGGGTACTTAGCTTTAGATGACTTCGGTACTGAAAACACAGGAGCTGACCGACCGGCACTTGCGAACTGCTTCTGCTTCGGGCACCGCGCGGCAAGAAAGACTGAAGAAGATGGCGTCGGCCGATGCCTTTATACTCCAGCCGTGTGACGTCGGAGAGGAGGCGACACCAGCCGACGCTGGACCCAGACTTTGGAATTCGGCCGACCGAGGGCTGCCTGAGGCATGACAACCCATATGTTATGACTGCAGTTGCATTCTTGAAGGACATCTGTGGCAATGCTGAGACCATGCACTTTTTAGGTACCACTGTATTTTCCTCATGTAGTCTTGCATATGGTACGAGAAGGATGCAGGAGGCCATGTAACCCAAAGCCTGTAGGAATTTCCTTGCAGATAGATGGGTTAGAGTTGCCAAGGTTTTGAAAGTTGAAGCCAGCTGTAATTGTTTTTCGGATGTCAGAAATGCCATCTGGGTTGTAGTGTTTAGAAGAGCACCCAGAAAAGTTATCTGTTGTGATGGTGTCAAATTTGACTTTTTTATGTTTACAGAGAATCCCAGGAATTTGAGGAGGTTCTGTACAAATTCTAGATGCTGGAGTAAGACATCCTTGCTGTCTGCCTGAATTAGACAATCGTCCAGATAAGGGTAAATTTGAATTCCCTTGAGTCTGCAGTAAGCTACTACTGGAGCCAGGCATTTGGTGAAGACCCTGGGCGCAGTAGACAATCCAAAGGGCAGCGCAGAGAATTGATAGTGCCTCGATCCGGCCTTGAACCTGAGGTATTTTCTGCGATCTTGCCTGATGGGAATGTGTAAATATGCCTCCTTTAAATCCAAAGTCACCATCCATGCATGCATCTTTGGACAGCATTGGAAGTAACTGCTGTAGAGTAAGCATCTTGAATTTTGGAATCTCTAGAAAGGTGTTCAAGACCGACAGATCCAGAATGGGTCTCCATGAATTTTGCTTCCTTGGGACTAGAAAGAGCCTTGAGCAAAACCCTTTTCCCATCTCTGAAAGAGGAACCAGTTCTATGGCATTCATAGCCAAAAGAGCTTCCACCTGGTTTAAGGCCTCCGTCCATTGATGTTTTGGAAGGTCTGGCCATCCGCTTGGCCTTGGCAAGGTATGAAAATGGAATTTGTAACCTCTTAAAATCACATCCAAAACCCATTTGTCCTGGGTTATTTGAGTCCAATTTTGATAAAAAAAGAGAGAGTTTTCCTCCGAGAGGGGCTTCCAGGCAAGACGTTCCTGTAGCCCAACAGAGGGAGTCATTGAGTTTGTTTCCTTTGAGACTGTGGCCTGTCCTCTCCTCCCCTAGGGGTATAAGCAGTCCACTGTCTTGGTCTATAAGCAGCTTGTGTTTGAGGCCTCCCTCTGGAGCGTCTATATCTACCCTTCTGAGGCCTGTCGGAAGAGGGAAAGGACCAGTTTTTTGATGGCCAATTCCTGCTAAATCTAGGAGGCTGTACTTGTAAGAAATCTTTAACTGTTTGCATGGATTTCGCCTTATCCTCCATCTTTTTAATCACCTCTTCAGCTTTAGATCCAAACAAAACATTATGCTGAACAGGAGCATCCAATAATTTAGCCTTTACTTGTTCAGGTAAATTTTGTTCCTTTAGCCATGCATGTCTTCTAATGACTGTGCCAGAGGTCGCAGCCCTACAAGAAGCCTCCAAGGCATCAAATCCACAGTGTAAAACATGCTTCCGAACCTGTTCAGTGGCATGCAATAAGTCATGTAATTCCTTATCATCTGCACAGGCAGAAATGGAAGTAAATTTTTGTTTTAAGACAGACAAGAGAAATTGCTGCTATTTAAGCATATGAAACTGACAGTTTAAAGCCCTAATGGACAAAGTAGCAGAAGTGTACACCTTTTTTCCCCCATCTTTCCAAGGCTCGAGAATCCTTTTCAGTAGGAATGGGATTTTTAGCAGTAGCGGCCTTAACTCCCTTAGGACCCTGAGAAATGTTTTCATATTCAGCAGTAGGATTCTTGTATGAAAACTGATGGGAATCAGGAACCCTGTAGTATCTATCAGGCTTAACAGGAGCAGGAGGAAAGAATCAGGGATCAAGTTAGCCGCCGAAAAGGCATCATCCACAATATCCAAAACAGGAGGAATAGCCAGGGGTCTATGTTGGGGAAGAAGAAAATCCCTCAGTCTTTTCTTGGATTCCGAATACTCCTGTCCCTCCCAGTGGAAATGTTCCCTCATTTCATGCAAAGTTTCCCCAAAAGAAAAATCCTCAGGAGGAGAAGCTGAAGGAATGGATTCTTCCGCATCAGAATCCTCATAAGGAAAGAAAGAATATTCCTGATCAGAAGAAGAAACTGAGGAAACAGAAGCCTGATCAGAGGAATCATAATAAACATCCTGCCTTGGCCTTTTGTCTGGAGGGGGATGAGAACCCCTAATCATTGTAAGTAAATCCTCCGCCATCTTGAGTAACTGTTTCTGTGACTTGGGTGCCGGTTCAGAAGAGGCCTGTGTTGAAGTCTGATTTAGAAGGAGTCTTTGCCTTTGTCTTTGGCTTTGCCTTTACTTGAAGCTGAGTAGGCCTGAAAACCCCTTCGGAAGCCGGTACCTGCACAGCGGCTCCAGACCCATCCGAAGGAGCATTGTCCGAAGGTCCTGCAACAGAGATATTTAAAGGCCTGGTTGGCTCCTCAGGAGTCCGTTTCGGCCGTCGGTTCCGAAATGGCCGACGACAGGGGCTGCAAAAGCACCTCACTGACGACGGCCGAACCTGAAGCTGGCTCCACATGTGCGCTACCATCAGATTTGGACCTCGGAGGCCTGTCTTTATCCTTGCGACGTTTGTGAACTCCGGTAGCTGGAACCGTGTCAGACGACATTTTGTAGTTAAAGCGCCTACTGAAGTAATGAAAAGCAAAATCGTACCTTCGCTTAATTGTACGTTGAGTGAATCTAGCACAAAACAGACAACTAGCTACGTTGTGTTCAGGGCCTAAACAAGGAATACAGTAAGAATGAAAATCCTTATAAGGCATTTGCTTCCCACATGAAATACAATTATTAACTTTTTCTGACATCGGAGTGGAGCAAGAAAAAAGTTTCCCCAACGGGGTACTTAGCTTTGAGTGGAGAAGAAAGTCTTCAGACTGAAGTATATAGAAATATTCGTCAGAAGTCAACTGACCGGCACTTGCGAACTGCTATCACCGCACGGCAAGAAAGACTGGAGAAGATGGCGTCGGCTGTCAGCTTTATACTCCTGGCGCTCTGACGTCAGGGAGCAGGGTTGAACAGCCGACGCCGGACCCAGACTTTGGGATTCTGGCCGACCGAGGGCTGCCTGCCGGCAGGGGAGAACCCTACAGTCATGACTGTAACAGTGAAACACGATGAACATCTTTAATCATACTTGAATGGGATCCATTCCCATCATGGTATTAGAAACTCAAAACATTTGGAGAAATTGAAAAAGGCAAAAGACCTTCATCTAATGTGCCATCTGAAGGATGATGACCAAGGAGTAAAGGTCCACAGTGCTCTGCAGTGTCAAAATTGGAATATGAATCGGTTCACTCAGTGTGGGTTTAGAACTCACAGCCTTCAAATCTTTTGAGAGGAAGTGGTGAGTGAGCTACACTTTAAGCTGCCAACACAGTGTGCATTTTTTTAATGTAGGATTTCTGTTCATGTCCATTCATGACAAACTTAAACTGTCTGCCAGGAGTGTTCTTAATCACACTGTTCTGTTTAGTTTTGAAATGAGTGCTAAGGTCATATAACTAGTACAGGGCTTCTTGTCTGGTTTCTATGTCTTATTAAAACTTTAGGCAAGTGAATAGGCAAATTAAATGGCTTACATTGTATCAGAGCTTTAGCAGTACTTTGTTTATAACTTTCAGCTTACACAGTTAAACTGGAGTATTCATCTTCTTGTTTTTGTCACCTAACTGTGGAAAAGCGCACTTTTATAAATTCAGTTTTCAGTTAAGAATGAGATTCCTAATATTTTAAATGGGCAAAAAATAACATATTTGCTGAAAAAATGCATTGCATGGCTGCTTCTTTAAGAAAGACTGAATGACAAATGGAAGAAAAGGTTAAAAAAAAAAAAAAAAAAAAATCAAGAAATCCATCCTAATCTTTCAATCAGTGGCAGGGACAACTCCATAATTATTTCATCAGGGGTGGGGGACAGCAACACACATGTAAAGTGTGGTCAAAACAAACAAGTGTTTTAGTTTAACAACTGCCAATTAGGCACAGTGGTGCGGCAGTTAACGTTGTGGCTTCACAGCAAGAGGTTCTCAGATTGTATAGAATAACACGAAACAGCAAACAAACTGGCCTACAGTGCTTACACAGTCAAAACGAACCCAAACATCACCAAAGCACTTGGAAAAAGCCCACAAAGACCTCTTGGTGTGATAAAATATATTTAATGTTCACTCCATTTCATAAAAATAAAAAACACTTGAAAATAACCCTTTGGGCCTCAGTACATACACATTAACGCTTTTCACAGCAAGAGGTTCTCAGATTCGATTCTCGGCTGGGGTGCCTTCTGTGCAGAATTCTGTCCTCCTTGTGTCCTCCTTGCGTTTGCGTGGGTTTCCTCTGGGTACTCTGGTTTCCTCCCACATTCCAAACACGAGTCTGCAGTGTTTCTCCCTGGGCCTCCGCTGAATAGGTTCTATCTTAGTTGGACTTTCATGGTCAACAAATGTTACATAAATAAAAAAAAATAATGGTGGGTGTGCATGTCATACCTCTCAACTGTACAGATTTTCGCCTCATATTTTTGGTACATTTTTCATAAAATTGCAGTTTTCTACCAAATCATTGGCACATTATTGATGATTTAAGTCAGAAAATGACAGACATTTGAGTTGCAGAATTCATATCCTTCCGAAAATTCATGCTAATGCATAGCTTGTTATTCTATCTACTTTCTAAGCTTGTAACAGCAATGTTTAAAATTTGTCCCTATGTTTGGGCCATTGTTCCCCCAGTTTTTACGGCTTTGTCCACATTTCTTGCACTAAGAGGTTGAGAGGTATGCTGCATGTGTGTTCAACACTTGTAAGTAGCTGTTGATGCAAGGAGATTTTGTGGAAATGGTCTTGACATGAACTGGGTCAAGCAAATAGTTCTCAATGAGAAGCATAATGTCCATGTAAATAAAAAAAAGGAAGCACCTATTTAATGAATGCAGCTAAACTTGCAGTTCTGCAAGTTGATATCTTTATTACTAGTATAGCATTTGTGCTTTCACTGATCTCACATGAAACTGTTCAACCACCTTCAAATGTCATCTGTGAATTAAACCAACAGAAGATTCCACATTTACTGTCATCATCTCTGATTGATAAAGTACAGTTTTGTACCTACCATAAATGTAGATGTTCGAGGATTCCCTTGCTGCAGTCCTGACAATTGGGTATAGTCCGCGTCCCAGTCGGCCCGAATACCAGAGTATAAGGCTGACGTCGGTCATGGCGCCTTAGACTGACGTCAGTACGTCAGGGTACTAATGCGCATGACCGACGCCATTTCCTCAGTCTTTTCTTGCCCCAGATGTCAGAAGACCCAAAAAGACAAGTCCCAAAACAACCTGCACCAACAAACATGTACAATATATACAGTAATATATACATAAAATATAAGCATATAAACTCACTTACACAACCACCCTGAAACACAGAGGGAAGGAGGGAGGTAAATTGGACTGCAGCAAGGGAATCCTCGAACATCTACATTTATGGTAGGTACAAAACTGTACTATGTTCTTCGTCTTCCCTTGCTGCAGTCCTGACAATTGGGTAGAATCCCAAAGCAGAGGTAAGGGAGGCTGGCAAATTATAAAGTAGCAGGAGCTGACAACATGCCTTGTAAAACAGCTGTGGCAAAACCAGCTCTAGACTTAGAGTATATAGGCAGGTGATAATGCCTAGAGAAAGTATGCACTGAACTCCAAGTAGCTGCTTCCAGAATATCCTTAGTTGCCACCCCCCTTAGAAATGCTGTTGAAGTGGCAGTAGCCCTAGTGGAATGAGGCCTAATCCCAGCTGGAACCTGTTTGCCATGATGGGAATAACAAAATGCAATGCAAAAGCCAATCCACCTAGAAATAGTTTGTTTTGATACAGGCTTGCCCTGTGAACTCAAAGCAAAAGAAACAAGTAACTGCTGAGACTGCCTAAAATCTTTAGTCCTGCTCAAATAATAACGCAATTGCCTGTGTACATCTAAAGTGTGCAAAATCTTTTCCCTTTATAGTGAGGATCTGCAAAAGACGTAGGCAAATGAATAGTTTGGTTTAAAGCCACACTAGAAACCACCTTAGGCATAAAGGAAGGATTAGTACGTAATGATACCCTGTCCTTATGGAAAATCAAAAGGGCTCTACTGCCATAAGGGCCTGCAACTCAGACACCCTTCTTGCAGAAGTAATAGCCAACAGAAAAGCAGTCTTCCATGACAAATATTTCAATTCAGCAGTAGCTGCAGGCTCAAAAGGTTGTAGAGTAAGTTTTTCCAACACAAAATTGAGATCCCAAGCAGGAGTAGGAGCTCTACGTGGGGGTCTTATATTCTTTGCCCCTCTAAGAAACTGCTTGAACAAAGGATGCGAAAACAAAGGTGGGTCACAATCATAGTGAGCTGAAATTGCTGCAGCATGAATCTTTATGGAAGAGAAGGACAAACCTTTGTCCAATAATTCAGTAAGATATTGAAGAGCCACACTCAAATTAGGCTCTGTAATCTCCAAATTCTTTGCTGTACTCCAAAATAAAAATCTCTTCCATTTTTCTGCGTACACTCTCCTAGTACTAGGCCTTCTAGCTTCCATAATCACATTTAAAACTTGTTGAGGAAGCTGAGACCTACCGTGCTTCAACACAGAATATGCCAAGCTGTGAGATGAAGAGATTGAAGCTTGACATTGAGCAGATGACCGTCCTTCTGAGATAACAGATGAGGAATCATAGGTAAAGGCCATGGAGGCTTCTTCACAAGACTCCTTAGAAGTGGGTACCAGTGTTGCCGAGGCCAATCTGGAGCTATCAAAATCATCCTCGGCCTGTCTTGTCTGACCTTTAGTAATACCTTTGGAAGAAGAGGTAGAGGTGGAAAGGCATAGACATGAAGGTTTTTCCAACTGAAAGACAGAGCATCCACTTTCCAAGCTGTGTGATGAAACCCTTTTGTGCAATACTTTGGCAGCTGGTGGTTTAGTGGAGAAGTTTAACAGATCTATGTCTGGAGTTCCCCAAGACACTGTCAATTTCTGAAATACATGAAGATCCAGTTTCCACTCGTGGGGATCCATGATTTGTCTGCTTAATACATCTGCTAGGGAGTTCTGTGCTCCTGGCAGAAACCTTGCCTGAAGAGTCAGTTGCAGGCTTAACGCAGTCTCCCATAAAATCATTGCTTGCCTGCATAGAGGATAAGAATGTGTTGGCCCTTGCTTGTTGATGTACCACATGACAGTTGTGTTGTCTGTCAGAATCAACACCTGCCCTGGAAGAAGTAACTCCTTGAACGCCATCAATGCAAACTGGACTGCTAACATCTCCTTCATATTGATATGTAGATGCTGTAGTCTGGCAGGCCACTTGTCTTGTATCCACTTTCCATTTAGATGAGCTCCCCAAGCAGTGTCCGAGGCATCTGTCGTCAAAATCTGACTCGCCTCTGGCCGGGTCACAGAGAGTCCCTTGTTTAGGTGACATTCCTGAGCCCACCACAAGAATTCCTTTTGAAGGCAAGGTATTATTTGAATGACAGTGTCCAAATCTTGGCAGTGCTGTGTCCATACATTTTTGAGATACCATTGCAGCTTCCTCATATGCAGTTTGGCATTGGGAAGCACCAGAATACAAGATGCCATGAACCCTAATGCTTGAAGGACTGTCCTTGCAGTCAGCACGGACTGATGAGATAGTTGATGGAAGTAAAGTGACAGACTCTTTTGTTTGTCCGGGGTTAAAAAGGCCATCTGGGCTGCTGTATTCAGTCTCACACCCAGAAAGCACATGTCTTGAGAGGGTACTAGACTGGACTTTATTTCGGTCACAGAATACCCTAGGCATCTTAGCACTGCTATGACATATTCCAGATGCTGTAGAAGGCGTTCCTTTTCTTGAGCCAGAATCAGGCAGTCGTCCAGGTAAGGATAGATTTGAATGCCTTGAAGCCTGAAGTAAGCTATCACTGGAGCCAGAACCTTTGTGAATACTCTGGGCGCAGTAGATAAGCCAAAGGGCAATGCAGAGAACTGATAATGAAAATCTCCAGTTCGAAACCTCAGATACTTTCTGCAACTTAGCCTTATAGGCACATGAAGGTAAGCTTCCTTGAGATCTAAAGTTACCATCCAGTGATCTTTGCCCAGCAGAGGTAACAGTTGCTGTAACGCCAACATCTTGAACTTGGGAATGTCCAGATAAGTGTTGAGGATAGATAAATCCAAAATTGGTCTCCACGTGTTCCCCTTCTTTGGCACTAGGAACAGGCGAGAATAAAATCCAAGCCCCTTTCTGATACAGGGACTGGCTGAATGGCCCCTATCTGGAGTAACTGAGAAATTTGCATGTGAGCCTCTTTTCTTTGTGGAGGAGGAACATCTGGCATGCCTCTGAAAGGCGGCATTGTGTGGAAATAAAATCTGTAACCGTGATGAATGATATCCAGCACCCATCTGTCTTGAGTGATTAAATCCCAATTTTCTGTGAAAAGAGACAATCTTCCTCCCAAAGGAGCTGCCAGACGAGAGTCCACTGGCAGCTGAAAAGGCAGGTCATTGGTTCTGCTTACGAAAGGACTGACCCCTGCCTTCACCAGAAGTCTGAGCAGGTGAACTGTCTGATCGAGGCCTAAACGAACCTTGAGCCCTGCCCCTACCACGTCTAGACCTACCCCTAGACTGGGAACCATAAGCAGGATATGTCCACCCCTTAGCAGGCCAATTTCTACTAAACTTCGGAGGCTGTACCTGCAAAAAATCTTTAACAGTCTGCATAGACTTAGCTTTGTCCTCCATTTTCTTTAAAACTGCTTCCACAGGCGGTCCAAACAACACATCAGACTGTAAAGGAGCATCCAAAATCCTTGTTTTAACATGCTCAGCTAAATTCTGATCCTTCAACCAGGCATGTCTGCGAAGAACAGAACTAGTAGCAGCCACCCTCGAGGAGGCCTGAACAGCATCAAAACCACACTGCAAAGAATGCTTACCCACTTGTTCAGACACATGAACCAAATCCAGCAATTCTTTACACTCAATACCTTCCGCCAAAGCATCCACCTTAGATTTCAATTGTGAAAGGAGATAATTCTGATATTTCAGCATATGAAACTGACAATTCAACGCCTCATGGCCAAAGTGGAAGAAGTATATACTTTCTTACCCCACCTATCCAAAGCCCTTGCCTCTTTATCAGAGGGTACAGGATTTTTAACCACAGAAGCTTTAACACCTTTAGGCCCCTGAGAAACAGTTTCTGGGTCCGCCCTGGGACTCTTAAACAAATACTTATGAGCTTCGGGCACCCTATAATACCTATCAGGCTTAACAGGAGCAGGAGGCAAGGAGTCAGGATTCAGAGAAGCCTCTGCAAAAACATCCTCCACCACATTCAACACAGGAGGAATAGCTAAGGGCCTATGCTGAGGCAAAAACAAGAATTCCCTAAGCCTTTTTCTAGAGTCAGAGTAATCTTGGCCTTCCCATTTAAAGTGCTCCCTCATGGAGTGAAGAGTCTCTGAAAATGAAAAATCCTCAGGAGGAGAAGCCGAAGGGGTGGAATCATCCACATCAGAATCAGAATAAGCAGGAAACTCTTGCAAGTCTTCCACAGAAGACTCCGAAGCCTGTGAACACTGTTCAAAACTATCAAACTCCTGTTCCACCCTAGGCCTCTTATCAGGTGGGGGCATAGAACCTCTAATCAGAGTAATCAAATCTTCTGCCATTTTGAGCATATGTTTCTTAGGCACAGAGCCCGAAATGCTAGGAGAAGCCCCCACAGAAACTGAACTTGGCCTACCTCTAAAAGAAGCTTTGGCAACAGAAGGAGAGGCCCTAACAACCTTGGGAAGAGAGGGAAGAACAGTTACCTGAGAAGCCCCCTCAGCCTGGCCTACCTCCTGAGAGGGCACATCCTGTAACAGTAAAGTATCTGCCTGAGACTCCATAGAAACTCCTGGCAAAACCTCCGGCTCCCCTGAGCCTTCCAAAGGACCGACGTCCGGGACTGCCGGTTCCTCACCCCTAGGCTTCACTGTTTTATCTTTGCGCTTCTTGGATGAAGCAGGCGTCGGAGCATCCGACGGCATATTATAATTGCAACGTTTCCCAAACACTAACCTAGCACAATCAAGCCTCCTCTTAATAGTGCGCTTGTTAAATCTAGCACAAGAGCGGCAACCAACAACGTCGTGCTCAGGCCCTAAACAAGGTATACACAATGTATGATAATCCTTATGCGGTATCTGCTTCCCACAAGAAATACAGTTATTCACTTTTTCTGACATCCGTTTAAGTACTGAGGCAAGAAAAAACCAAAATGTTCCCCAACGGGGTTACTTAGCCAACTCTGTATTTGGTCTGAAACTCCGGTTTCGGAAAATCTCAGAACGCCAACCTGCACTCGCAAAACTGCTTCTGCATCAGACCATGCGGCAAAAAAGACTGAGGAAATGACGTCGGTCATGCGCATTAGTACCCTGACGTACTGACGTCAGTCTAAGGCGCCATGACCGACGTCAGCCTTATACTCTGGTATTCGGGCCGACTGGGACGCGGACTATACCCAATTGTCAGGACTGCAGCAAGGGAAGACGAAGAACATCAGCCTCCTATATCCTCAGTCTCAGCTATTTTCAAGATACTGTATAGAATAACACGAAACAGCAAACAAACTGGCCTACAGTGCTTACACAGTCAAAACGAACCCAAACATCACCAAAGCACTTGGAAAAAGCCCACAAAGAACTCTTGGTGTGATAAAATATATTTAATTTTCACTCCATTTCATAAAAATAAAAAACACTTGAAAATAACCCTTTGGGCCTCAGTACATACACATTAACGCTTTTACAGACCAATAACCACTATATTGTGTAGAATAACCCCAGACTGGGATTAAAGTCCCTTCAACTGCATGACTTAACAATAAAATGCTACTACTAGGATTTTCTTTTAACTGACTGGTTTAGGAGATGAAGCATGTGCCATAACTATTTTACAGTTAATTGCTGCATACATGAGGATACAGCAACCAATATACTAAGTGTTATGGTTGCTTAGCCCTGTCTGATTTTGTATGCCATTATTGTCATAAACTTGAAAAGGGTCACTCGCTTCTTTTTATTCAGCTATGTCCATTTACTGAATGTATGCATTACGGCTGAATTGTGTATTAACCGTCCTGTACTAGAATGTGTTCAATATAGATCAATTGTGCTAGTTAGCGTCAATCGACATTTCTATCTTTTTGTATTGCTTGTTTTTCTTTTTGTGAATGCTGCTCAAACTGAACGCCACTGCTACACGTGTGTTGCTTAAGCGGTGTTCAATGTAGCTCATTTGTGCTAGTTAGAGTAATTCAACAACTCTATTGTTTGTATTACATGTTTTAATTTCTTTTATTTTGTGAACGCTGTTCAAAGAGTTGCTAGTTAGAGTAATTCAGCAACTCTACTGTTTGTATTACATGTTTTTCTTTCTTTTATTTTGTGAATGCTGTTCAATTTATCAGAACGCCACTCTAACACGTGTGTTGGTTATGCAGTGTTCAATATAGCTCAACTGTGCTAGTTAGCGTCAATCGACAACTCTATTTTAGTACCGCATGTTTTTCTTTCTTTCTGTGAACACTGCTCAAATTAAAAGAACACCACTCTAATACGTGTGTTGACTAAGCAGTGTTTGGTCATTTAAATTGTACGTGTCTCTCTCTGAGCAGATTTTGTGCTGGTTAGCGTCCTACGCTTAATACTATTCACGCCACATAAGTGTTGCACTAGTATTTTACTTTTTGGTGTGCGCCTATCTGAATTGTTAACCACGCCACTCCAGCGTGTGAGTTGGTTAAATGGCGTAGCGCTAACTACCAACAAAACTGTACTTAAGTATCCATTAAGAGTACAGTGTGCTGACCAATTCCACTCATTATACCAACTCCTGCATGTGTTCTTAGACAGCTTTGCTTTTTAATTGTTTATGTCAATTGCTGCATAGTTTGTTGCTTGAAACCGTTGTGAGTTTTAAATCTTGCCTAAAAGTGTATTGTCACTGTATGCCTATGCGCTACTATACTACTTACTAAGTACAATTTTCTTTCTCTGCTTACCTCCTCTTCTCCAGCTTTTTCCGCTCAACAATACCCTCTGCGTCTCCGCCTGGCTTGAATACCTACACCCAAAACATAATACAACAAACTCCATGGCTTCAACCCTTGTATGGGTATAGAACTAAGCCCTTCCTAGAAGGTTGAGAAAGTATGTACTACGGCTGCTAAACCTCTGTATTATGTAAATACCCAAAGGCCGACTAGGTGTTCAGTAAGCTCCCCTACCAGGAAATCCAGCAGAATTTTCTTTCTTCTCTAGTTCCCTTTTTCCCTCTAATTAGCCCTGTTAGGGATCTACCGCGGTGGAACTACTGGTGCACTACCGCATTTATCCACTAGGTGGCGGCCTCCCCCATTATCCTCAATTTCTCACAATTTGTTGTTTCTCATCTCTGTAATTCTTTATACAAGCTCTACCTTCTCTTTACTTTTTTATCAATACTTGACTTTGAAACATTGTAGCTCACTCCATTCCGCTAAATCCCCTGTCCCCAGTACTTACCTTTCAGCACTTCAGCAGTCCACTGATAGGTTTCCTGCTCTCATCCAGCCTTCCAAACCCAAACTCCTCAATATCCATCAACCTATTTAATTTCTCCCAACTCATTAACTTCACTACCAGACCAAACAAAGCTAATCCTCCTGGCTCCATACTTGATTGGATTTTCGTATCTCATCCAAACAAAACAATAAAAATCTGACACCTCTCCAGACCCTCTAGGAGACCACCTCCCTGCTTATGCCATACGAGCTACTTCCTCCCCTCCCCACTCCCACCACTACATTCTCACTCGAAACCTCTCTAACTTTAACCCTACCTCCTTCTCTGACTCACTTAAACTTATCAACTGGAACCCTTTAAGACTACTACCACTAGATGAAGCTGTCCACTATTTCAATTCAACATTTTTAACAGTCCTTAACTCTCTAGCCCCTCCTAGAAATATTAGACTTAAGGCAAAAACCTCCCCTTGGCTCACCAAAAATAAAAAAAAGCTAATGCTCCTAAGAGATAAAACCTGGAAAACCTACCATAAACTCAAACAGCCCGAAACACTCCTTAAGTACAAGCAATTAAGAAACCTCACCAAGAAACAAATCATTAAAGATAAAAAATCTTACTACATCCAACTCCAAGAAAGCCATGCTAGAAACCCCAAACAATTCTGGAATTCCATCAATTCACTCCTCAGACCTGGCACTAAAAACAACCCTTGTCCAGACACCAGCAAAACCGACCTCGAAATAGCCTCACTATTTAATTCCTTCTTCACATCTTCCATTGCTGAACTGACTAAAACATTCCCTAACAATCACCTATCTCCCGCCACTATTCTATCTTCCTCAAACTGTTCTTACCCACTCTCTTTCAAACTAAAACCAGTACCTACTGACCAAATAAAGAAACTCCTTCATAAACTAAAGCCCTGCTCCAATGCCCCCGATAACATCCCATCTGCCTTCCTAAAAATTGCTTCTGACTCTATTGCTCTTCCCATCAGCATCCTAATCAATAGATCTTTACTTGAATCCTACGTACCCAAACTATGGCGTACCGCTTTCACCCTACCTCTCCACAAAGGTGGCAAAAACTGTACAGTCACAAATTTCCACCCTATTACTATTCTCTCCCCTACATCCAAAATCCTAGAAAAATGTATCCACTTACAACTTCTGCCATTCCTCACCCAACACCAACTTCTCTCTCCTACCCAACACGGCTTCCGCCCAGGACACAGTACTAACACTGCCCTTCTCTCCTTTTTGCACTCAGTCAACTCTGCTCGTGATTCCGGTAACATAGTATCTACTGTCCTTCTAGATCTATCAAAAGCTTTCAATACCATCTCTCACACTCACCTCTTGTCACCTATCAAATCTCAACCTTGGCTCAGAATCCCTTTCCTGGTTTTCCAGCTACCTTTCTAACAGATCCCAAGCAGTAAAATGGGGCCAAGCAACCTCTACTTTTCTTCCTACCCCTACCGGAGTAGCTCAAGGCTCTATACTCGGCCCTTTACTATTTAATATCTTCGTAAATTACTTCCATAAGGCCATCCACAACACAACTATTGTACAATATGCAGATGATTCAACATTAATCTGCTCCGCCCCTAATCTAACAGACCTCCAAGCCCTAACCCAAAGTGCCTTCTCAACCACTGAAAAAGTACAGTTTTGTACCTACCATAAATGTAGATGTTCGAGGATCCACATTGCTGCAGTCCTAACCATTGGGTAGTCCGCTGTCCCAGTCGGCCCGAATACCAAAGTATATGGCTGGCGTCGGTCAAGGCGCATTAGTCTGACGTCAGGACGTCAGGGTACTAATGCGCATGACCGACGTCATATCCTCAGTCTTTTCTTGCCCCAGATGTCAGAAGACCATAAAAAGACAAGGCCAAAACCAAAAACACCAAACACTCCTGCACCAAAAATATGTACAATATATACAAAATTACAAGAGTATAACCTCACCCACACAACCACCCCTAAACACAGAGGGGAAGGAGGGAGGGTAAATTGGACTGCAGCAATGTGGATCCTCGAACATCTACATTTATGGTAGGTACAAAACTGTACTATGTTCTTCATTCCACATTGCTGCAGTCCTAACCATTGGGTAGAATCCCAAAGCAGAGGTAAGGGAGGCTGGCAAATCATAAGGAAGCAGGAGCTGTCAACATGCCTTGCAAAATAGCTGTGGCAAAACCAGCCCTAGATTTAGAGTAGAGAGGAAGGTGGTAATGCTTAGAGAAAGTATGCACTGAACTCCAAGTAGCTGCCTCCAAAATATCCTTAGTTGCCACCCCTTAGAAATGCTGTTGAAGTGGCAGTAGCCCTAGTGGAATGAGGCCTAATCCCAGCTGGAATCTCCTTGCCATGATGGGAATAACAAAATGCAATGCAAAACCCAATCCACTTAGAAATAGTTTGTTTTGACACAGGCTTGCCCTGAGAACTCAAAGCAAAAGAAACAAACAACTGCTGAGACTGCCTAAAATCCTTAGTCCTGCTTAAATAATAACGCAACTGCCTGTGTACATCTAAAGTGTGCAAAATCTTTTCCCCCTTATTTTGGGGATCTGCATAGAAAGTAGGCAAATGAATAGTTTGGTTTAAAGCCACACTAGAAACCACCTTAGGCATAAAAGAAGGATTAGTACGTAATGATACCCTATCCTTATGGAAAATCAAAAAAGGCTCTACCGCCATAAGGGCCTGCAATTCAGAAACCCTTCTTGCAGAAGTAATGGCCAACAAAAGCAGTCTTCCATGACAAGTATTTCAATTCAGCAGTAGCCGCAGGCTCAAAAGGTTGTAGAGTAAGTTTCTCCAACACAAAATTGAGATCCCAAGCAGGAGTAGGAGCTCTACGTGGGGGTCTTATATTCTTTGCCCCTCTAAGAAATTGCTTGAACAAAGGATGCGAAAACAATGGTGGGTCACAATCATAGTGAGCTGAAATTGCTGCAGCATGAATCTTAATGGAAGAGAAAGACAAACCTTTGTCTAATAACTCAGTAAGATATTGAAGAGCCACACTCAAATTAGGCTCAGAAATCTCCAAATTCTTTGCTGCACTCCAAAATAAAAATCTCTTCCATTTTTCTGCGTACACTTTCCTTGTACTAGGTCTTCTGGCTTCCATAATCACATTTAAAACTTGTTGAGGAAGTTGAGACCTGCTGTGTTTCAAAACAGAATATGCCAGGCTGTTAGATGAAGAGAGTGAAGCTTGACATTGAGCAGGTGACCGTCCCTCTGAGACAACAGGTGTGGAATCAAAGGTAAAGGCCATGGAGGCTTCCTTACCAGACTCCTCAGTAATGGGTACCAGTGTTGCCGAGGCCAATCTGGAGCTATTAAAATCATCCTTGGCTTGTCTTGTCTGACCTTTAGGAGCACCTTTGGGAGAAGAGGCAGAGGTGGAAAGGCATACACATGAAGATTTTTCCAACTGAAAGAAAGAGCATCCACTTTCCAAGCTGTGTGATGAAACCTCTTTGTGCAAAACTTTGGCAGCTGGTGGTTTAGTGGAGAAGCGAACAGATCTATGTCTGGAGTTCCCCATGACACTGTCAATTTCGAAATACATGAAGATCCAGTTTCCACTCGTGGGGATCCATGATTTGTCTGCTTAACACATCTGCTAAGGAGTTCTGTGCTCCCGGCAGAAACCTTGCCTGAAGAGTTAGTTGCAAGCTGAGCGCAGTCTCCCATAAAATCATTGCTTGCCTGCACAACGGGTAAGAATGTGTTCCCCCTTGTTTGTTGATGTACCACATGACAGTTGTGTTGTCTGTTAGAATCAACACCTGCCCTGGAAGAAGTAACTCCTTGAAAGCCATTAATGCAAACTGGACTGCTAACATCTCCTTCATGTTGATATGTAGATGCTGTAGTCTGGCAGGCCACTTGTCTTGTATCCACTTTCCATTTAGATGAGCTCCCAAGCAATGTCTGAGGCATCTGTCGTTAGAATCTGACTCGCCTCTGGCCGGGTCACAGAGAGTCCCTTGTTTAGGTGACATTCCTGAGCCCACCACAAAAATTCCTGTTGAATGCAAGGTATTATTTGAATGACAGTGTCCAAATCCTGGCAGTGCTGTGTCCATACATTTTTTAGATACCATTGCAGCTTCCTCATATGCAGTTTGGCATTGGGAAGCACCAGAATACAAGATGCCATGAACCCTAAGGCTTGAAGGACTGTCCTTGCAGTCAGCCCGGACTGAAGAGATAGTTGATGGAAGTAAATGGAAAGATTCTTTTGTTTGTCCGGGGTTAAAAAGGCCATCTGGGCTGCTGTATTCAGTCTCACACCCAGAAAGCACATGTCTTGAGAGGGTACTAGACTGGACTTTATTTCGTTCACAGAATACCCTAGGCATCTTAGCACTGCTATCACCTATTCCAAATGCTGTAAAAGGTCTTCCTTTTCTTGAGCCAGAATCAGGCAGTCGTCCAAGTAAGGATAGATTTGAATTCCTTTTAGCCTGAAGTAAGCTATCACTGGAGCCAGAACCTTTGTGAATACTCTGGGCGCAGTAGATAAGCCAAAGGGCAATGCAGAGAACTGATAATGGGAATTTCCAGCTCGAAAACGCAGATACTTCCTGCAACTTAGTCTGATAGGCACATGAAGGTAAGCCTCCTTGAGATCTAAAGTTACCATCCAGTGATCTTTGCCCAGCAGAGGTAAAAGCTGCTGTAACGTCAACATTTTGAACTTGGGAATGTCCAGATAAGTGTTGAGGATAGATAAATCCAAAATTGGTCTCCACGTGTTCCCCTTCTTTGGTACTAGAAACAGGCGAGAATAAAATCCTAGGCCCCTTTCTGGCACAGGAAGTGGCTGAATGGCCCCTATTTGGAGTAACAGAGAAATTTGCTTGTGAGCCTCTTTTCTTTGTAGAGGAGGAATGTCTGGCATGCCTTTGAAAGGAGGCAAGGTATGGAAATAAAACCTGTAACCGTGGTGAATGATATCCAAAACCCATCTGTCTTGGGTAATTAAATCCCAATTTTCTTTGGAAAGAGCCAGCCTTCCTCCCAAAGGTGCTGCCAGACGAGAATGTACTGGCAGCTGAAAAGGCAGGTCATTGGGTCTGTTTACGAAAGGACTGACCCCTGCCCTCACCAGAAGTCTGAGCAGGTGAACTACCTGTTCTAGGCCTAAAAGAACCTTGAGCTCTGCCCCTACCACGTCTAGACCTACCCCTAGACTGGGAATCATAAGCAGGATATGTCCATCCCTTAGTAGGCCAATTTCTACTAAACTTCGGAGGCTGCACCTGCAAAAAATCTTTAACAGTTTGCATAGACTTAGCCTTGTCCTCCATTTTCTTTAAAACTGCTTCCACAGCCGAACCAAACAACACGTCAGACTGTAAAGGAGCATCCAAAATCCTTGTCTTAACATGCTCAGCTAAATTCTGATCCCTCAACCAGGCGTGCCTACGAAGAACAGAACCAGTGGCAGCCACCCTCGAGGAGGCCTGCACAGCATCAAAACCACATTGCAAGGAATGCTTACCCACCTGTTCAGACACAAGAACTAAATCCTGCAACTCTTTACACTCAATACCTTCTGCCAGAGCATCCACCTTAGACTTCAATTGTGAAAGGAGATAATTTTGATATTTTAACATGTGAAACTGGCAATTCAACGCCCTCATGGCTAAAGTGGAAGAAGTATACACTTTCTTTCCCCATCTATCCAAAGCCCTTGCCTCTTTATCAGGAGGAACAGGATTTTTAACAACAGAAGCCTTAACACCTTTAGGCCCCTGAGAGACAGTTTCGGGTCTGCCCTAGGACTCTTAAAAGATACTTATGAGCTTCAGGCACCCTATAGTACCTATCCGGTTTAACTGGGGCAGGAGGCAAAGAATCAGGGTTCAGGGAAGCCTCTGCAAAAACATCTTCCACCACATTCAGAACAGGAGGTATAGCTAAAGGCCTATGCTGGGGTAAAACAAGAATTCCCTAAGCCTTTTCCTGGAATCAGAGAAATCTTGACCTTCCCATTTAAAATGCTCCCTCATGGAATGCAGAGTCTCTGAAAATGAAAAATCCTCAGGAGGAGAAGCTGAAGGAGTAGAATCATCCACATCAGAATCAGAATAAGGAGGATACTCCTGCAAGTCTTCAGCCAAGACTCAGAAGCCTCCGAACACTGCTCAAAACTCTCAAACTCAGGTTCCACCCTAGGCCTCTTATCAGGAGGGGGCATAGAACCTCTAATCATAGTAATCAAATCCTCTGCCATTTTAAGCATATGTTTCTTAGGCAAAGATCCTGAAGAACTAGGAGAAACCCCACTGAAGTTAAACCTGGCCTGCCTCTCAAAGAAGCCTTGGAAACAGAAGGGAGGCTCTAACCACCTTAGGAAGAGAGGGAAGAACAGCCACCTGAGAAGCCCCTTCAGCCTGGCCTACCTCCTGAGAGGACACATCCTGTAACAGTAAAGTCTCTCCCTGAGACTCCAAAGAAACTCCTGGCAGAACCTCCGGCTCCACTGAGCCTTCTAAAGAACCGACGTCCGGGACTGTCGGTTCTTCCACTCTAGGCTTTGCTGCTTTGTCCTTGCGCTTTTTGGACGAAGCGGCCGGAGCATCCGACGGCATTTTATAATTACAACGCTTCCCAAAAACTAACCTGGCACAGTCTAACCTTCTCTTAATAGTGCGTTTGTTAAATCTAGCACAAGAGCGGCATCCAACAACGTCGTGCTCAGGCCCTAAACAAGGTATACACAAGGTATGGTAATCCCTATGAGGTATGTTTCCCACAAGAAATACAGTTATTCACTTTTTCTGACATCCGGTTAAATACTGAGGCAAGAAAAAAACAAAATATTCCCCAACGGGGTACTTAGCCAACTTTGATTCGGTCTGAAACTCCGACTTCAGAAAATTTCAGAACGCCAACCTGCACTCGCAAAACTGCTTCTGCATCGGACCATGCGGCAAAAAAGACTGAGGATATGACGTCGGTCATGCGCATTAGTACCCTGACGTCCTGACGTCAGACTAAAGCGCCTTGACCGACGCCAGCCATATACTTTGGTATTCGGGCCGACTGGGACAGCGGACTACCCAATGGTTAGGACTGCAGCAATGTGGAATGAAGAACATCTGGATGCTACAAAATCACCTCTCCCTAAATGCCAGTAAAACTAAGATTCTCCTTTTCTCTCCCTCTAGATCCTCCTCTCTTGACAAAAAGTCATTCCAAATCTCCAGCCTCAATAACTCCCCTATCGAAATCGTACCCTCCTCCAAACTTCTTGGTGTCACAATCGACGATCAATTAAAATTTAATTCCCATATCCAACTGAACATCAAAAAAACACACATAAAGCTAGGTCTACTTTATAGAAACAACCACTTCCTCTCCCCTCACTCCAGAGCAACCCTTGCCTCTACCTTCCTCCTTCCTACCCTCCTATATGGTGCCCCCTGCTCATTAATCTTTCATCCTCTCTTACCACCAAACTAGAGCTATGCTACAACAAAGTCGCTAGATTTGCCACTAACGCCAAATCCTCTTCTCATCACTGCTCCTCCCTTCACTCCCTAAACTGGCTTTAACTTCCCAATCAACTCAACCTCATCCAACTCACCACAGCCTTCAAACTACTTCTACACCCCTCTAAATGCCCTGCCCTTTCTAATATTCTGCACCCTTATACCCCCCTCAGACCACTTAGATCTTCTCAACACAACCTGATCACAGTTCAAAAACCCCAGCACCCTGCTGGTCGGCTTCTCTTATCCTTTACACTTGCTAAAAAATGGAATGCCCTGCCCTTGTCACTTAGGACATGTTCCAACCTAAATAACTTCAAAACTCAGCTTCATTCCTACCTCTATCATAACAGAATCTGCAACTGCACTCTTCTGCCTACAAATCCTAAACTTTCTATTCCATTTGCCCCCGACTAACCTCCTCCTGTTCTTCTTCCTATTCAGTTCTAAATGTATTACACCTAGTGAACTACATAGTAAAACAATACTCATCATGGGTTGCCCTTCTCCCTAAATAAATTTTGAAACTACCTGATATTTGTAATTCAGACTGCCTATGACTATGAATGTTCTTTGTAATTTCAGAGTGCCTATGACTTTGCATGCTCATTAATATTCACTATGTAACTGCCTTATTATTTGTAATTCTGAGTGCCTATGACTCTGTATGTTCATTGAAATTATTTTTTGTATTTCACAGTTCCTAAAACTTTGCATGTACATTGATATTACCTAGTAATCAAAATATTTGAACTGTAATAATTCCTTGTTTTGGAGCTTTTCTCCCCCAGGCCTCCACTGAAAACGGGCTCCAACGCCCACTGGACCTCCCCGGTAATCAAACTGAAATAAATAAATAAATAAATAAATAAATGATCTTGCAGCCAGAATATTGTCAGAAATCTAGAGATTACTAATGCTATATGCACTGACACAATCTGCACTTTTATCACATTCTACGGGTGCATATCTGTACTTTTTGCCTTATTACAGTTCATCAGAAAGCACAATAAGGTGTTGGTTATTAAAATGTGGCCATGTCACATATGGTGTCGTGATAAAGCAGACAAAACATACAACTACAAAAGAAATTGGGTAAGCAACACCCTGAAATGTTTTAGTACAATTACTGTTGTCACAACAACTCACATCATTAAATGATTACAGCTAATTCTACATATGACAACTCTCAACTATAAAGACTGAGAACAAATGGAATCTCTTCTTGAGACTGAAACTGGGATTAGTGATCTATTTGGTTATAACATTTAAATAAATAAATGGATAAATCAAAGATACCAGTCAAGAAAACTGCCAAAATTATAGGGCATAAAACTCACTTATGAACAGACACTACTTCAAAGCAGAACCGCCTCTCAATCTCTTCCAGGCATCTGACGGCACAGAGTCGCAAGTCTTCAACCATTACTGTAGGCTCCTCCTGTAGGAAGTCAATGCAAAGGGAAAGTATTAATGTACACTGCATCTTTTTCTCTCTAAAACTATATGGCAGCCCAAAGGTTCAACTCTAATGTTCAATTAAACCAGAAATTTGCTTTTTAAAAGTGGTAAAACTGAAGGACTGTAAACTCTAACACTAAGGACTAATATTCTCTGTTGCTATGTATTCACAGTATGTGAACATAAGTCAGTCATTTAGCTTGACAATACTGCACTTACTTGCAATATTTCTTGACTTCAAAACATTGTTTCTTCCTTTGCAGTTTGTGGCTGATAGCAGCGCCACAGACAGCCACAACTACAACTTTCTGAAACAGGCATGATGAGTACTGCCAGGCTAGAAGGTACACATCCTACTAATCTGCAGCAACACCTTACAACTCAAGTATCAGAAGTTATTGTTGTCCACATGCTTCCATTAATCTGCTGTTTAACATGGAAGGAAGCAGAGTATACAGATGTGCAAAATCCACATATACTGCATGGATGGTAAATTACATCTCAGAAGTAAGCACACACACACATTTTACATCCATCTATACATATGTGTACACACACACACGCGTATATATTTCTTTGAAACAGTGATGATTAAAAGTGCTTCTGTAACTACTACTGAACTGAAACACAACAATTGATGGAGAAATGTAATGGGCAATTTTTGATCTTTACCATTAGCAATCCAGAAAGCTGTACAATTTGTACTGCAGAAAGATATGAACAGTGTTTACTATGTGCTTTAAATTTGGGAGAGGGGGTAGCATACACTTCATGACTGAGAAAGTTTGAGAAAGCCCTGTTATAATACAACTCGTGAACTGTACAGCTGAGAGCTTGTGATCTGTAATCCTTTACATCTCTGAAGTAGTACTATTACTATTGCCACTAGCATGTCTGTTTTTGAGCTAATGATGTTTGGCTTGGCCCCAAATAAGGAGTTAATTAAAATCTTAATGAATGCCATCACAGATAATGGGGACAATTTAAGACAAGTGGCAAAATAGCATGAGCAGGTACTGCAGCTACAAACCACTAATCAACACCTGTAATCTTTAACTGCCATATCATTAGACTTAACAGTAATTTGTGCCCTTGACTGAATGATGCGATATCACTTAAGTGTTTTAAAACTGCCCAGTGCCAAATTATTAAACAATAATTGATAGATCCATTTATTATACAACAATAGATATACCTACATAGGTTTTAAACATTACAAATATCAGTAATGGTTATACACTGGCTGACACCTGCTCAACATTTATTACAACCATAATTTGCTGGATTATAACTTGATTTATTTTTAAGTATAAAAGCAAATGCTTTTAATAAATGAGTGAATGTTTATTAGCATGAAGATTATATGTATTGTTTTTGTGTATGGCACTGTACTGAATGTACAGTGTCCCAACACCCTACAGATCAACATCCTAATGTCGAATGCACTAAAACAAACACATTTTGTGCATGCTAATGGGATCACCCCAGAGTGGAGTAAGCCCTCCTGCACCCCCATACACCCTGCTAATAATATATATATTAACTCTGAGATCGTACAGTCCCCAGGGAAAAGTAATATTCCCCTCTGACATCCATATCTATATATCAGTTTTGTTTTGTTTTATAGGAACCATTAAGTTTTGATTTTAAACACATCTTTAAATGCATGTATTTATGTGGTGACATCAACTATTCTATTGTAACTAAAAGAAACTTTATGAGTATGATAGTGTATTAGCCTAATGGCTTTAACACCTATTGTCAAGCAGCGACTGGTAGTTGGTGCAGAGGTTAAGGTTGCGAACTTGAGATCATATGGAAAGAACACAAGCACAGGATGAAAGATCATGAGCTGTTAAACAAGCTACGCCCCAAAATACAGGGTTTAATTCCCTCAGCCTTCATTTGTCTGCTGTGTGGCACTGAGCAAGTCACTTAACCATGAGCAAGTCACTTAACCAGACAGCACTTTGGGGCCATTGGGAATTTAGGCTAGGCTCTTTAATGACATCTTTCCTGCATGGTTACTAACTACTTATGGACAAGAAGGCCAATACTCATATTAGACAGTCTGAGGCAGGGGAAAAAAATACTGGTATTAGCACCTAGTGTTGAAATCAAATATTTTGCCAAGTGACAAGGCCCTTTTGACGTGATAAAAAACATAAATAAAGTTAATTATCAAGTGAGGCAAACTGGAAAAGAAAACCTTAACAGACATGTCCTGGGAAGAACACAAGGTTTTGATAAAGCATATGCTTGCGGAAAAATGTTGTCAGAATGAAAGAACTAAACTTCTACAGTTAAAGAATCAATCACACCATGCAGGAAGGAACAATCCCACACAAGAAAATCACGCACAATTCAACAACCTATGAAATCTCTCAAAACAAGCCATTATAGATGGATACAGTGGTCAGCATCCTTTGCTTTGACAAAATCTGGTCAACTACACAAATGGTGAACAGGTGTGTGAGATAACACAATTTTTGGGGTTAGGAAATGTAGCCTTTCCCCAATATTGTGTTATCTGGGAGTTAGTATATATAATTATCTGGGGGTATGGGGCTGCAGTTGGGCTTGCCCCCATGCAATAAACTGTGTGTGAATCTTCTTTTTGTTTAAAATGTTGCAGGCACCAATGTTATTGCTATGTGCATGAGTAGTAGCATATAGACTTTCACAATGTTGAGTTTTGGAGGAATGTGAAAATTTTAATTGGTTACAAAACACAATTCAACCTTTTCCCTAGCACCCTACATTGCTAACATGGTCAACAGGTAGGTAGGCAAACCATGCTTAAACAGGTCCAACAGGTACTAAAGGACTGGAGGAATGAGATAGCAAATGGAGTTTATCACCCCTTCTGTTTCACCAAAGTTGTAACCTTGTGCATTTAATAAATAATACTATCTAGTAGTATTCCTCCTTGCCTCCTTGAAAACAGACATCACATCTGGTGAAAAGAGGTGTCTATGAAGTATTGGCCTGATACCTGCCAGGTACAATAATACAACTTTTTCCCTAGCACCCTATATTGCTAACATGGTCAACAGGTATGTAGGCAAACCATGCTTAAACAGGTCCAACAGGTACTAAAGGACTGGTGGAATGAGATAGCAAATGGAGTTTATCACCCCTTCTGTTTCACCAAAGTTGTAACCTTGTGCATTTAATAAATAACACTATCTAGTAATATTCCTCCTTGCCTCCTTGAAAACAGACATCACATCTGGTGAAAAGAGGTGTCTATTAAGTATTGGCCTGATACCTGCCAGGTTGTGAGTCTGAGGAAATCAAAGATGGTCTGGATTAGTTTACCATCCTTCTAAGTGACAACCCTGCGGTAGAGAGGAAGACCCAATGCTTCCTAGGTTGTCATTTGACTCCACTTGGTGAACCAGAATTACCTTGGCTAGATTGGTGCTAAAACAATACGTTTTAATGTTTCCCTTCTTGCATTTAGAATCACATCTGGCATGACATATATTAAAGCCCTGGTTCTCCTTAACTGAGGTTCATAGGTTTATACTAGGCTATCTGCCCTAAGGCATTTATAAGTCTAGCCCAAAGTTATGTGGCTTACGCCACCCCTTATGTTAGAAATAATGTGCCCATTAGTTTGTTGTGCCTCTGTCCAGCAGTGACACAGAGATGATTCCCGGGGTAAACCTACAATCTCCCATCCACCGGTCAAGATTTCTCTTGAACAGAGCCAGCGAGGTGCTCTGCCTCACATGGACCGGGATTTTATTCCACAGCATGGGGAGTCTCTGGGTGATAAATCTATCCGTCCAGCACGTCCTATTTATATCCGTGCTAAGGTTTAAGTCACTTGCTCTAGGTGGAGCATGTCCATTAATTCTGGGTTGGTCATGGCCTTGTATGTCAGGCACAGGTCACCTCTGAGCAGACGGTATGCAACTGAATAGAGTTGGAGTTTCTTCAGTCTGGCAGTATATGACAGGTTTTGGAGTCCCTTTATCCTTTTGGTGAGGAACTTTTGGGGTCTCTCCAATTGCTGCAGGTGTCAGGTGAGATACATCCCGAATGGGGCATTGTACTCTATCATTGGTCTGATAAGTGAAGAGTACAGGGGAACAATGACCTCACTTGATCTGGATGTGAATCCCTTCATGATCAGATGGGCAATGTAGAAGGTCTTTCGAACCACTTTAGCAATGTGAGTGTCAAACGAGAGGCCACTGTCAACCTGGGTACCCAGGTCCCTGATAACCTCTTCTGTGCTTAGTGGGTTTCCACCTATATGGTAGCTTGGGGGTTACCTTGTTTTTCCCGGACTATACACTTTTTTGCGTTTAACTTCAGGCCATGGCTCTGGCACCAGCTATCAGTTTCCGTGAGACCCCTCTGAAGGATGTCTGTGTCCGATGTACTATCCACTATGGCAACCAGTTTGCAGTCATCCGCAAACTTTGTCAGCCATAGTCCTCCTATGTTTGCCTGTACTTCTGAGAAGTAGATGCCGAACAATAGGGGGCCAAGGACTGAGCCCTGTGGGGCACCACTTGTAACCGGCTTGGAGTCTGACATGGCTCCAGCAACTCTAACCCTGTGGGTTCTGTCCTTTAGCCAGTTTGCAACCCATCTTGTGACATATGGGTTTACATTTAAGCTGGTAAGTTTCTCTATGATACCCGAGTGGGGTATTGTGTCGAAAGCTTTGCAAGGTCAAGGTAGGCTGTATGGACTGCCTTTTCCTCATCAATGGCCTTGGTAACTGTTTCGAAGAAGTCGACCAAGTTCAAAAGGCAAGATCTGCCCTTGACAAAGCCAAACTGGGTTGGGTCCAAGGTCTGCAAGTCCCCTATGTCCTTGTTTATGAGTTCCATTATGATCCTCTCCATAGCTTTGCAGACCAGGCTTGTTAAGCTTATGGGGCGGTAATTACCAGGGTCCGTAGAGGCACCGCCTTTGTGGAGTGGGACCACAGTTGCCGTACGCCACTCCTTGGGCACATATCCTGTGGTAAGGCTAAGATTAAACAGCTGCCTTATGTGCAGGTTTAGTTCTTCATCGAGTTCATGTAGCACACAGCCGGGGACACCATCCGGTCCCATTGATGCTGTGTTTTTACCTTTAGAGAGAGCAGCTTTCACCTGCGCATTTGAGATGTCTGGGAGGCTACACTCTGTTGGGATAGTTATCTCTCCTTTTGGGGGGGTGAAGTTTGCACTGAACCTGTCTGCCAGTATGTTGGCAATGTCTGTGGGTTCAGTGATTTTTGTATCATTTTGGACTAATTCTGAGCATATCTGGGAGTTTCCACCCAGGTTTCTGATATAGCTGAAGAAGGCCTTATGATTGTCTTTTGAATCTATGGCAATTTTTTTCTCAAAGTTGGCCTTGGATGATTTTATGAGGGATCGTAGTTTCTTGCTAGTACTGATCAAAGATGCCTTCCCTTTTTGGGATTTTGCTCTATCATGTAATAGCTTTCTCCTTTTATTGTAAAGTTTGTTTATGGCTGGGATCCACCAGACTGGACGTTTGCCCTTGGTGGAAAGAGTCTTGGTTTTATTTGGGATTGCCTGATCCATGCAGTCCTGAAGGTGTTCATAGAAGGCATTTGTAAGGGCTTCCGCAGCTTGGGTTGTGGTTTCCATTGGCTTGGGGGCTTTGAAGGATACCACACCTGTCTTGAGTAGTGTGAAGTTTGCTTTAGAGAAGTTCTTCACTGTGGTCTTTTTTGTTTGGGGTGGGGGCGGGATGTGGATTTCTAGTGAGATTAGTTTATGACCTGATCTCACCAAAGAGGGATATACTTCCGGTGTGGAGCATTTTGTCCCCATGTTTGTGATGATGAGATCTAGTATATTTTCTCCTCTTGTGGGGACGGTGACTAGTTGTTCCATGGCATTTGAATTTATGAACTCCAGGAACCTTTGGGCTAGAAAGTTGGGGGTTGAGTAATGTTCCCAGTCTATATTCGGGTAGTTGAAGTCACCCAATATGATGGTGTTTGGTGATACATTTATACCCTCCAGTGTCTTCAGGAAGGCTGTGTGGGTTTCCTGAGTTTGAGAGGGTGGCCTGTAGCATGCTACAAATTGTAGAGCAGTTTTGCCTATGGTTAATTGCACCTGGATGGTTTCCGATGCTTCGTGCGTAGCCACCAACCTGGAGGTGTGGGTATCCTTGATGAATATGGATACACCCCCTCCTTTTGTGGTATGGTCCGGGTTTTGGGGCCGGAATGCATGATATGAGGTAAAACCTGATAGTGCCGGGGTGCTCTCAGGAGCCTTGAACCAGGTTTCAGTCACAGCACAGACATCGATGTTCTCCATACTGAGAAGGGCCTCGAGTGCGTGCATACAGTGGTTGCCAATGACTCCATGCATAGAGTTCTGGTGCATAAACTAAGGGCCTGGTGATTTTCATAGGACACAAAATGGATATATTCTTTAGCAGCTTGACTTCTTTTAAGAGCTTAAAAGATAACCCTGTTGAACACCTACTTAAGGGAAGCTGAAAATTAAAAAAAACAATCAAGGAGTCCGCTTAAACATTTAGCTGGTTTATTTATTTATTTGTTTATTTATTTATTTATTTAACTTTCATAACAATGTTAGTCACTGGTCACCAGATCCTTTTCAGGAAAGAGGCGTGTATAAAACAGTTAATATGCACACCACAGATAAGGAATGAACAGTAGATATTTACACAGACAAATTAAAATAGTCACAATACAAAATGTCAAGGCAATGGAAACAGAACACTAAATACTTACTCACTTCAAATGCAGCATGTCTTTACCACTAGCTTCACTGAAGGGATTGTCTTTCAAGTCTGGTCTTGAATGCTTTCAGTGACTCTTGTTCTCTCATCTCTGATGGCA